>NC_138302.1:14235000-14265000 GCF_965601325.2 Salmo salar
TATACACTGGCATGACTATAGACTAGAGAGAGACAGACAGGAGGGGTTATACACTGGCATGACTATAGACTAGAGAGAGACAGGAGGGGTTATACACTGGCATGACTATAGACTAGAGAGAGACAGACAGGAGGGGTTATACACTGGCATGACTATAGACTAGAGAGACAGACAGGAGGGGTTATACACTGGCATGACTATAGACTAGAGAGAGACAGACAGGAGGGGTTATACACTGGCATGACTATAGACTAGAGAGACAGACAGGAGGGGTTATACACTGGCATGACTATAGACTAGAGAGACAGACAGGAGGGGTTATACACTGGCATGACTATAGACTAGAGAGAGACAGACAGGAGGGGTTATACACTGGCATGACTATAGACTAGAGACAGACAGACAGGAGGGGTTATACACTGGCATGACTATAGACAGACAGGAGGGGTTATACACTGGCATGACTATAGACTAGAGAGAGACAGACAGGAGGAGTTATACACTGGCATGACTATAGACTAGAGAGAGACAGACAGGAGGGGTTATACACTGGCATGACTATAGACTAGAGACAGACAGGAGGGGTTATACACTGGCATGACTATAGACTAGACAGACAGACAGGAGGGGTTATACACTGGCATGACTATAGACTAGAGAGAGACAGACAGGAGGGGTTATACACTGGCATGACTATAGACTAGAGACAGACAGGAGGGGTTATACACTGGCATGACTATAGACTAGAGAGAGACAGACAGGAGGGGTTATACACTGGCATGACTATAGACTAGAGAGAGACAGGAGGGGTTATACACTGGCATGACTATAGACTAGAGAGAGACAGACAGGAGGGGTTATACACTGGCATGACTATAGACTAGAGACAGACAGGAGGGGTTATACACTGGCATGACTATAGACTAGAGAGACAGACAGGAGGGGTTATACACTGGCATAACTATAGACTAGAGACAGACAGGAGGGGTTATACACTGGCATGACTATAGACTAGAGAGAGACAGACAGGAGGGGTTATACACTGGCATGACTATAGACTAGAGAGACAGACAGGAGGGGTTATACACTGGCATGACTATAGACTAGAGAGAGACAGACAGGAGGGGTTATACACTGGCATGACTATAGACTAGAGAGAGACAGACAGGAGGGGTTATACACTGGCATGACTATAGACTAGAGAGAGACAGACAGGAGGGGTTATACACTGGCATGACTATAGACTAGAGAGAGACAGACAGGAGGGGTTATACACTGGCATGACTATAGACTAGAGAGACAGACAGGAGGGGTTATACACTGGCATGACTATAGACTAGAGACAGACAGGAGGGGTTATACACTGGCATGACTATAGACTAGAGAGAGACAGACAGGAGGAGTTATACACTGGCATGACTATAGACTAGAGAGAGACAGACAGGAGGGGTTATACACTGGCATGACTATAGACTAGAGACAGACAGGAGGGGTTATACACTGGCATGACTATAGACTAGAGAGAGACAGACAGGAGGGGTTATACACTGGCATGACTATAGACTAGAGAGAGACAGACAGGAGGGGTTATACACTGGCATGACTATAGACTAGAGAGAGACAGACAGGAGGGGTTATACACTGGCATGACTATAGACTAGAGGGACAGACAGGAGGGGTTATACACTGGCATGACTATAGACTAGAGGGACAGACAGGAGGGGTTATACACTGGCATGACTATAGACTAGAGAGACAGACAGGAGGGGTTATACACTGGCATGACTATAGACTAGAGAGAGACAGACAGGAGGGGTTATACACTGGCATGACTATAGACTAGAGAGGTTATACACTGGCATGACTATAGACTAGAGAGACAGACAGGAGGGGTTATACACTGGCATGACTATAGACTAGAGAGACAGACAGGAGGGGTTATACACTGGCATGACTATAGACTAGAGAGAGACAGACAGGAGGGGTTATACACTGGCACGACTATAGACTAGAGACAGACAGGAGGGGTTATACACTGGCATGACTATAGACTAGAGAGACAGACAGGAGGGGTTATACACTGGCATGACTATAGACTAGAGAGAGACAGACAGGAGGGGTTATACACTGGCATGACTATAGACTAGAGAGAGACAGACAGGAGGGGTTATACACTGGCATGACTATAGACTAGAGACAGACAGACAGGAGGGGTTATACACTGGCATGACTATAGACTAGAGAGAGACAGACAGGAGGGGTTATACACTGGCATGACTATAGACTAGAGAGACAGACAGGAGGGGTTATACACTGGCATGACTATAGACTAGAGACAGACAGGAGGGGTTATACACTGGCATGACTATAGACTAGAGAGACAGACAGGAGGGGTTATACACTGGCATGACTATAGACTAGAGACAGACAGGAGGGGTTATACACTGGCATGACTATAGACTAGAGGACAGACAGGAGGGGTTATACACTGGCATGACTATAGACTAGAGAGACAGACAGGAGGGGTTATACACTGGCATGACTATAGACTAGAGAGAGACAGACAGGAGGGGTTATACACTGGCATGACTATAGACTAGAGAGACAGACAGGAGGGGTTATACACTGGCATGACTATAGACTAGAGAGAGACAGACAGGAGGGGTTATACACTGGCATGACTATAGACTAGAGAGACAGACAGGAGGGGTTATACACTGGCATGACTATAGACTAGAGAGACAGACAGGAGGGGTTATACACTGGCATGACTATAGACTAGAGAGAGACAGACAGGAGGGGTTATACACTGGCATGACTATAGACTAGAGAGACAGACAGGAGGGGTTATACACTGGCATGACTATAGACTAGAGAGAGACAGACAGGAGGGGTTATACACTGGCATGACAATAGACTAGAGAGAGACAGACAGGAGGAGTTATACACTGGCATGACTATAGACTAGAGAGAGACAGACAGGAGGGGTTATACACTGGCATGACTATAGACTAGAGAGACAGACAGGAGGGGTTATACACTGGCATGACTATAGACTAGAGAGAGACAGACAGGAGGGGTTATACACTGGCATGACTATAGACTAGAGAGAGACAGACAGGAGGGGTTATACACTGGCATGACTATAGACTAGAGAGAGACAGACAGGAGGGGTTATACACTGGCATGACTATAGACTAGAGAGACAGACAGGAGGGGTTATACACTGGCATGACTATAGACTAGAGAGAGACAGACAGGAGGGGTTATACACTGGCATGACTATAGACTAGAGACAGACAGGAGGGGTTATACACTGGCATGACTATAGACTAGAGACAGACAGGAGGGGTTATACACTGGCATGACTATAGACTAGAGAGACAGACAGGAGGGGTTATACACTGGCATGACTGTAGACTAGAGAGAGACAGGAGGGGTTATACACTGGCATGACTATAGACTAGAGACAGACAGGAGGGGTTATACACTGGCATGACTATAGACTAGAGAGACAGACAGGAGGGGTTATACACTGGCATGACTATAGACTAGAGAGACAGACAGGAGGGGTTATACACTGGCATGACTATAGACTAGAGAGACAGACAGGAGGGGTTATACACTGGCATGACTATAGACTAGAGAGAGACAGACAGGAGGGGTTATACACTGGCATGACTATAGACTAGAGAGACAGACAGGAGGGGTTATACACTGGCATGACTATAGACTAGAGAGAGACAGACAGGAGGGGTTATACACTGGCATGACTATAGACTAGAGAGAGACAGACAGGAGGGGTTATACACTGGCATGACTATAGACTAGAGAGACAGACAGGAGGGGTTATACACTGGCATGACTATAGACTAGAGACAGACAGGAGGGGTTATACACTGGCATGACTATAGACTAGAGACAGACAGACAGGAGGGGTTATACACTGGCATGACTATAGACTAGAGAGAGACAGACAGGAGGGGTTATACACTGGCATGACTATAGACTAGAGAGACAGACAGGAGGGGTTATACACTGGCATGACTATAGACTAGAGAGAGACAGACAGGAGGGGTTATACACTGGCATGACAATAGACTAGAGAGAGACAGTCAGGAGGGGTTATACACTGGCATGACTATAGACTAGAGAGAGACAGACAGGAGGGGTTATACACTGGCATGACTATAGACTAGAGAGACAGACAGGAGGGGTTATACACTGGCATGACTATAGACTAGAGAGAGACAGACAGGAGGGGTTATACACTGGCATGACTATAGACTAGAGAGAGACAGACAGGAGGGGTTATACACTGGCATGACTATAGACTAGAGAGAGACAGACAGGAGGGGTTATACACTGGCATGACTATAGACTAGAGAGACAGACAGGAGGGGTTATACACTGGCATGACTATAGACTAGAGAGCAGACAGACAGGAGGGGTTATACACTGGCATGACTATAGACTAGAGGGACAGACAGGAGGGGTTATACACTGGCATGACTATAGACTAGAGAGCAGACAGGAGGGGTTATACACTGGCATGACTATAGACTAGAGAGACAGACAGGAGGGGTTATACACTGGCATGACTATAGACTAGAGAGACAGACAGGAGGGGTTATACACTGGCATGACTATAGACTAGAGAGACAGACAGGAGGGGTTATACACTGGCATGACTATAGACTAGAGAGAGACAGACAGGAGGGGTTATACACTGGCATGACTATAGACTAGAGAGAGACAGACAGGAGGGGTTATACACTGGCATGACTATAGACTAGAGAGACAGACAGGAGGGGTTATACACTGGCATGACTATAGACTAGAGAGAGACAGACAGGAGGGGTTATACACTGGCATGACTATAGACTAGAGAGACAGACAGGAGGGGTTATACACTGGCATGACTATAGACTAGAGAGAGACAGACAGGAGGGGTTATACACTGGCATGACTATAGACTAGAGAGGACAGACAGGAGGGGTTATACACTGGCATGACTATAGACTAGAGAGAGACAGACAGGAGGGGTTATACACTGGCATGACTATAGACTAGAGACAGACAGGAGGGGTTATACACTGGCATGACTATAGACTAGAGAGAGACAGACAGGAGGGGTTATACACTGGCATGACTATAGACTAGAGAAGACAGACAGGAGGGGTTATACACTGGCATGACTATAGACTAGAGAGACAGACAGGAGGGGTTATACACTGGCATGACTATAGACTAGAGAGACAGACAGGAGGGGTTATACACTGGCATGACTATAGACTAGAGAGACAGACAGGAGGGGTTATACACTGGCATGACTATAGACTAGAGACAGACAGACAGGTGGGGTTATACACTGGCATGACTATAGACTAGAGACAGACAGGAGGGGTTATACACTGGCATGACTATAGACTAGAGAGACAGACAGGAGGGGTTATACACTGGCATGACTATAGACTAGAGACAGACAGGAGGGGTTATACACTGGCATGACTGTAGACTAGAGAGACAGACAGGAGGGGTTATACACTGGCATGACTATAGACTAGAGACAGACAGGAGGGGTTATACACTGGCATGACTATAGACTAGAGACAAGAGACAGACAGGAGGGGTTATACACTGGCATGACTATAGACTAGAGAGACAGACAGGAGGGGTTATACACTGGCATGACTATAGACTAGAGAGAGACAGACAGGAGGGGTTATACACTGGCATGACTATAGACTAGAGACAGACAGGAGGGGTTATACACTGGCATGACTATAGACTAGAGACAGACAGACAGGAGGGGTTATACACTGGCATGACTATAGACTAGAGAGAGACAGACAGGAGGGGTTATATACTGGCATGACTATAGACTAGAGAGACAGACAGGAGGGGTTATACACTGGCATGACTATAGACTAGAGAGAGACAGACAGGAGGGGTTATACACTGGCATGACAATAGACTAGAGAGAGACAGTCAGGAGGAGTTATACACTGGCATGACTATAGACTAGAGAGAGACAGACAGGAGGGGTTATACACTGGCATGACTATAGACTAGAGAGACAGACAGGAGGGGTTATACACTGGCATGACTATAGACTAGAGAGAGACAGACAGGAGGGGTTATACACTGGCATGACTATAGACTGGAGAGACAGACAGGAGGGGTTATACACTGGCATGACTATAGACTAGAGAGAGACAGACAGGAGGGGTTATACACTGGCATGACTATAGACTAGAGAGAGACAGGAGGGGTTATACACTGGCATGACTATAGACTAGAGAGACAGACAGACAGGAGGGGTTATACACTGGCATGACTATAGACTAGAGACAGACAGGAGGGGTTATACACTGGCATGACTATAGACTAGAGAGACAGACAGGAGGGGTTATACACTGGCATGACTATAGACTAGAGAGACAGACAGGAGGGGTTATACACTGGCATGACTGTAGACTAGAGAGAGACAGGAGGGGTTATACACTGGCATGACTATAGACTAGAGACAGACAGGAGGGGTTATACACTGGCATGACTATAGACTAGAGAGACAGACAGGAGGGGTTATACACTGGCATGACCATAGACTAGAGACAGACAGGAGGGGTTATACACTGGCATGACTGTAGACTAGAGAGACAGACAGGAGGGGTTATGCACTGGCATGACTATAGACTAGAGACAGACAGGAGGGGTTATACACTGGCATGACTATAGACTAGAGACAGACAGGAGGGGTTATACACTGGCATGACTATAGAGACAGACAGGAGGGGTTATACACTGGCATGACTATAGACTAGAGAGACAGACAGGAGGGGTTATACACTGGCATGACTATAGACTAGAGAGAGACAGACAGGAGGGGTTATACACTGGCATGTCTATAGAGACAGACAGGAGGGGTTATACACTGGCATGACTATAGACTAGAGAGACAGACAGGAGGGGTTATACACTGGCATGACTATAGACTAGAGACAGACAGGAGGGGTTATACACTGGCATGACTATAGACTAGAGACAGACAGGAGGGGTTATACACTGGCATGACTATAGACTAGAGACAGACAGACAGGAGGGGTTATACACTGGCATGACTATAGACTAGAGAGAGACAGACAGGAGGGGTTATATACTGGCATGACTATAGACTAGAGAGACAGACAGGAGGGGTTATACACTGGCATGACTATAGACTAGAGAGAGACAGACAGGAGGGGTTATACACTGGCATGACAATAGACTAGAGAGAGACAGTCAGGAGGGGTTATACACTGGCATGACTATAGACTAGAGAGAGACAGACAGGAGGGGTTATACACTGGCATGACTATAGACTAGAGAGACAGACAGGAGGGGTTATACACTGGCATGACTATAGACTAGAGAGAGACAGACAGGAGGGGGTATACACTGGCATGACTATAGACTAGAGAGAGACAGACAGGAGGGGTTATACACTGGCATGACTATAGACTAGAGAGAGACAGACAGGAGGGGTTATACACTGGCATGACTATAGACTAGAGAGAGACAGGAGGGGTTATACACTGGCATGACTATAGACTAGAGAGCAGACAGACAGGAGGGGTTATACACTGGCATGACTATAGACTAGAGACAGACAGGAGGGGTTATACACTGGCATGACTATAGACTAGAGAGAGACAGGAGGGGTTATACACTGGCATGACTATAGACTAGAGAGACAGACAGGAGGGGTTATACACTGGCATGACTGTAGACTAGAGAGAGACAGGAGGGGTTATACACTGGCATGACTATAGACTAGAGACAGACAGGAGGGGTTATACACTGGCATGACTATAGACTAGAGAGACAGACAGGAGGGGTTATACACTGGCATAACTATAGACTAGAGACAGACAGGAGGGGTTATACACTGGCATGACTATAGACTAGAGAGAGACAGACAGGAGGGGTTATACACTGGCATGACTATAGACTAGAGAGACAGACAGGAGGGGTTATACACTGGCATGACTATAGACTAGAGAGAGACAGACAGGAGGGGTTATACACTGGCATGACTATAGACTAGAGAGACAGACAGGAGGGGTTATACACTGGCATGACTATAGACTAGAGAGAGACAGACAGGAGGGGTTATACACTGGCATGACTATAGACTAGAGAGAGACAGACAGGAGGGGTTATACACTGGCATGACTATAGACTAGAGAGAGACAGACAGGAGGGGTTATACACTGGCATGACTATAGACTAGAGACAGACAGGAGGGGTTATACACTGGCATGACTATAGACTAGAGAGAGACAGACAGGAGGGGTTATACACTGGCATGACTATAGACTAGAGAGACAGACAGGAGGGGTTATACACTGGCATGACTATAGACTAGAGAGACAGACAGGAGGGGTTATACACTGGCATAACTATAGACTAGAGACAGACAGGAGGGGTTATACACTGGCATGACTATAGACTAGAGAGAGACAGACAGGAGGGGTTATACACTGGCATGACTATAGACTAGAGAGACAGACAGGAGGGGTTATACACTGGCATGACTATAGACTAGAGAGAGACAGACAGGAGGGGTTATACACTGGCATGACTATAGACTAGAGAGACAGACAGGAGGGGTTATACACTGGCATGACTATAGACTAGAGAGAGACAGACAGGAGGGGTTATACACTGGCATGACTATAGACTAGAGAGAGACAGACAGGAGGGGTTATACACTGGCATGACTATAGACTAGAGAGAGACAGACAGGAGGGGTTATACACTGGCATGACTATAGACTAGAGACAGACAGGAGGGGTTATACACTGGCATGACTATAGACTAGAGAGAGACAGACAGGAGGGGTTATACACTGGCATGACTATAGAATAGAGAGACAGACAGGAGGGGTTATACACTGGCATGACTATAGACTAGAGACAGACAGGAGGGGTTATACACTGGCATGACTATAGACTAGAGAGAGACAGACAGGAGGGGTTATACACTGGCATGACTATAGACTAGAGAGACAGACAGGAGGGGTTATACACTGGCATGACTATAGACTAGAGACAGACAGGAGGGGTTATACACTGGCATAACTATAGACTAGAGAAACAGACAGGAGGGGTTATACACTGGCATGACTATAGACTAGAGACAGACAGGAGGGGTTATACACTGGCATGACTATAGACTAGAGAGAGACAGACAGGAGGGGTTATACACTGGCATGACTATAGACTAGAGACAGACAGGAGGGGTTATACACTGGCATGACTATAGACTAGAGAGACAGACAGGAGGGGTTATACACTGGCATGACTATAGACTAGAGACAGACAGGAGGGGTTATACACTGGCATGACTATAGACTAGAGAGACAGACAGGAGGGGTTATACACTGGCATGACTATAGACTAGAGACAGACAGACAGGTGGGGTTATACACTGGCATGACTATAGACTAGAGACAGACAGGAGGGGTTATACACTGGCATGACTATAGACTAGAGAGACAGACAGGAGGGGTTATACACTGGCATGACCATAGACTAGAGACAGACAGGAGGGGTTATACACTGGCATGACTGTAGACTAGAGAGACAGACAGGAGGGGTTATACACTGGCATGACTATAGACTAGAGACAGACAGGAGGGGTTATACACTGGCATGACTATAGACTAGAGACAGACAGGAGGGGTTATACACTGGCATGACTATAGAGACAGACAGGAGGGGTTATACACTGGCATGACTATAGACTAGAGAGACAGACAGGAGGGGTTATACACTGGCATAACTATAGACTAGAGAGAGACAGACAGGAGGGGTTATACACTGGCATGACTATAGAGACAGACAGGAGGGGTTATACACTGGCATGACTATAGACTAGAGAGACAGACAGGAGGGGTTATACACTGGCATGACTATAGACTAGAGAGAGACAGGAGGGGTTATACACTGGCATGACTATAGACTAGAGAGAGACAGACAGGAGGGGTTATACACTGGCATGACTATAGACTAGAGACAGACAGGAGGGGTTATACACTGGCATGACTATAGACTAGAGAGACAGACAGGAGGGGTTATACACTGGCATGACTATAGACTAGAGACAGACAGGAGGGGTTATACACTGGCATGACTATAGACTAGAGAGACAGACAGGAGGGGTTATACACTGGCATGACTATATACTAGAGACAGACAGACAGGTGGGGTTATACACTGGCATGACTATAGACTAGAGACAGACAGGAGGGGTTATACACTGGCATGACTATAGACTAGAGAGACAGACAGGAGGGGTTATACACTGGCATGACCATAGACTAGAGACAGACAGGAGGGGTTATACACTGGCATGACTGTAGACTAGAGAGACAGACAGGAGGGGTTATACACTGGCATGACTATAGACTAGAGACAGACAGGAGGGGTTATACACTGGCATGACTATAGACTAGAGAGAGACAGACAGGAGGGGTTATACACTGGCATGACTATAGAGACAGACAGGAGGGGTTATACACTGGCATGACTATAGACTAGAGAGACAGACAGGAGGGGTTATACACTGGCATAACTATAGACTAGAGAGAGACAGACAGGAGGGGTTATACACTGGCATGACTATAGAGACAGACAGGAGGGGTTATACACTGGCATGACTATAGACTAGAGAGACAGACAGGAGGGGTTATACACTGGCATGACTATAGACTAGAGAGAGACAGGAGGGGTTATACACTGGCATGACTATAGACTAGAGACAGACAGGAGGGGTTATACACTGGCATGACTATAGACTAGAGACAGACAGGAGGGGTTATACACTGGCATGACTATAGACTAGAGACAGACAGACAGGAGGGGTTATACACTGGCATGACTATAGACTAGAGAGAGACAGACAGGAGGGGTTATACACTGGCATGACTATAGACTAGAGAGACAGACAGGAGGGGTTATACACTGGCATGACTATAGACTAGAGAGAGACAGACAGGAGGGGTTATACACTGGCATGACTATAGACTAGAGAGAGACAGACAGGAGGGGTTATACACTGGCATGACTATAGACTAGAGAGAGACAGACAGGAGGGGTTATACACTGGCATGACTATAGACTAGAGAGACAGACAGGAGGGGTTATACACTGGCATGACTATAGACTAGAGAGAGACAGACAGGAGGGGTTATACACTGGCATGACTATAGACTAGAGAGAGACAGGAGGGGTTATACACTGGCATGACTATAGACTAGAGAGACAGACAGGAGGGGTTATACACTGGCATGACTATAGACTAGAGAGAGACAGACAGGAGGGGTTATACACTGGCATGACTATAGACTAGAGAGCAGACAGGAGGGGTTATACACTGGCATGACTATAGACTAGAGACAGACAGGAGGGGTTATACACTGGCATGACTATAGACTAGAGAGACAGACAGGAGGGGTTATACACTGGCATGACTATAGACTAGAGACAGACAGGAGGGGTTATACACTGGCATGACTATAGACTAGAGACAGACAGGAGGGGTTATACACTGGCATAACTATAGACTAGAGACAGACAGGAGGGGTTATACACTGGCATGACTATAGACTAGAGAGCAGACAGGAGGGGTTATACACTGGCATGACTATAGACTAGAGAGAGACAGACAGGAGGGGTTATACACTGGCATGACTATAGACTAGAGAGACAGACAGGAGGGGTTATACACTGGCATGACTATAGACTAGAGAGACAGACAGGAGGGGTTATACACTGGCATGACTATAGACTAGAGAGAGACAGACAGGAGGGGTTATACACTGGCATGACTATAGACTAGAGAGAGACAGACAGGAGGGGTTATACACTGGCATGACTATAGACTAGAGAGAGACAGACAGGAGGGGTTATACACTGGCATGACTATAGACTAGAGAGACAGACAGGAGGGGTTATACACTGGCATGACTATAGACTAGAGAGAGACAGACAGGAGGGGTTATACACTGGCATGACTATAGACTAGAGAGACAGACAGGAGGGGTTATACACTGGCATGACTATAGACTAGAGACAGACAGGAGGGGTTATACACTGGCATGACTATAGACTAGAGAGAGACAGACAGGAGGGGTTATACACTGGCATGACTATAGACTAGAGACAGACAGGAGGGGTTATACACTGGCATGACTATAGACTAGAGAGCAGACAGGAGGGGTTATACACTGGCATGACTATAGACTAGAGAGACAGACAGGAGGGGTTATACACTGGCATGACTATAGACTAGAGAGACAGACAGGAGGGGTTATACACTGGCATGACTATAGACTAGAGAGAGACAGGAGGGGTTATACACTGGCATGACTATAGACTAGAGAGAGACAGACAGGAGGGGTTATACACTGGCATGACTATAGACTAGAGAGACAGACAGGAGGGGTTATACACTGGCATGACTATAGACTAGAGACAGACAGGAGGGGTTATACACTGGCATGACTATAGACTAGAGAAACAGACAGGAGGGGTTATACACTGGCATGACTATAGACTAGAGACAGACAGGAGGGGTTATACACTGGCATGACTATAGACTAGAGAGACAGACAGGAGGGGTTATACACTGGCATGACTATAGACTAGAGACAGACAGGAGGGGTTATACACTGGCATGACTATAGACTAGAGAGAGACAGACAGGAGGGGTTATACACTGGCATGACTATAGACTAGAGAGACAGACAGGAGGGGTTATACACTGGCATGACTATAGACTAGAGAGACAGACAGGAGGGGTTATACACTGGCATGACTATAGACTAGAGAGAGACAGACAGGAGGGGTTATACACTGGCATGACTATAGACTAGAGAGACAGACAGGAGGGGTTATACACTGGCATGACTATAGACTAGAGACACAGACAGGAGGGGTTATACACTGGCATGACTATAGACTAGAGAGAGACAGACAGGAGGGGTTATACACTGGCATGACTATAGACTAGAGAGAGACAGACAGGAGGGGTTATACACTGGCATGACTATAGACTAGAGACAGACAGGAGGGGTTATACACTGGCATGACTATAGACTAGAGAGAGACAGACAGGAGGGGTTATACACTGGCATGACTATAGACTAGAGAGACACAGACAGGAGGGGTTATACACTGGCATGACTATAGACTAGAGAGAGACAGACAGACAGGAGGGGTTATACACTGGCATGACTATAGACTAGAGAGAGACAGACAGGAGGGGTTATACACTGGCATGACTATAGACTAGAGAGACAGACAGGAGGGGTTATACACTGGCATGACTATAGACTAGAGAGACAGACAGACAGGAGGGGTTATACACTGGCATGTCTATAGACTAGAGAGAGACAGGAGGGGTTATACACTGGCATGACTATAGACTAGAGAGAGACAGACAGGAGGGGTTATACACTGGCATGACTATAGACTAGAGACAGACAGGAGGGGTTATACACTGGCATGACTATAGACTAGAGAGACAGACAGGAGGGGTTATACACTGGCATAACTATAGACTAGAGACAGACAGGAGGGGTTATACACTGGCATGACTATAGACTAGAGAGAGACAGACAGGAGGGGTTATACACTGGCATGACTATAGACTAGAGAGGTTATACACTGGCATGACTATAGACTAGAGAGACAGACAGGAGGGGTTATACACTGGCATGACTATAGACTAGAGACAGACAGGAGGGGTTATACACTGGCATGACTATAGACTAGAGAAACAGACAGGAGGGGTTATACACTGGCATGACTATAGACTAGAGACAGACAGGAGGGGTTATACACTGGCATGACTATAGACTAGAGAGACAGACAGGAGGGGTTATACACTGGCATGACTATAGACTAGAGACAGACAGGAGGGGTTATACACTAGCATGACTATAGACTAGAGAGAGACAGACAGGAGGGGTTATACACTGGCATGACTATAGACTAGAGAGACAGACAGGAGGGGTTATACACTGGCATGACTATAGACTAGAGAGACAGACAGGAGGGGTTATACACTGGCATGACTATAGACTAGAGAGAGACAGACAGGAGGGGTTATACACTGGCATGACTATAGACTAGAGACAGACAGACAGACAGGAGGGGTTATACACTGGCATGACTATAGACTAGAGACAGACAGGAGGGGTTATACACTGGCATGACTATAGACTAGAGAGAGACAGACAGGAGGAGTTATACACTGGCATGACTATAGACTAGAGAGAGACAGACAGGAGGGGTTATACACTGGCATGACTATAGACTAGAGACAGACAGGAGGGGTTATACACTGGCATGACTATAGACTAGAGAGACAGACAGGAGGGGTTATACACTGGCATGACTATAGACTAGAGAGACAGACAGGAGGGGTTATACACTGGCATGACTATAGACTAGAGAGAGACAGACAGGAGGGGTTATACACTGGCATGACTATAGACTAGAGAGACAGACAGGAGGGGTTATACACTGGCATGACTATAGACTAGAGAGAGACAGACAGGAGGGGTTATACACTGGCATGACTATAGACTAGAGAGACACAGACAGGAGGGGTTATACACTGGCATGACAATAGACTAGAGAGACAGACAGGAGGGGTTATACACTGGCATGACTATAGACTAGAGAGAGACAGACAGGAGGGGTTATACACTGGCATGACTATAGACTAGAGAGACAGACAGGAGGGGTTATACACTGGCATGACTATAGACTAGAGAGAGACAGACAGACAGGAGGGGTTATACACTGGCATGACTATAGACTAGAGAGAGACAGACAGGAGGGGTTATACACTGGCATGACTATAGACTAGAGAGACAGACAGGAGGGGTTATACACTGGCATGACTATAGACTAGAGAGACAGACAGGAGGGGTTATACACTGGCATGACTATAGACTAGAGAGACAGACAGACAGGAGGGGTTATACACTGGCATGACTATAGACTAGAGAGAGACAGGAGGGGTTATACACTGGCATGACTATAGACTAGAGAGAGACAGACAGGAGGGGTTATACACTGGCATGACTATAGACTAGAGACAGACAGGAGGGGTTATACACTGGCATGACTATAGACTAGAGAGACAGACAGGAGGGGTTATACACTGGCATAACTATAGACTAGAGACAGACAGGAGGGGTTATACACTGGCATGACTATAGACTAGAGAGAGACAGACAGGAGGGGTTATACACTGGCATGACTATAGACTAGAGAGAGACAGACAGGAGGGGTTATACACTGGCATGACTATAGACTAGAGAGGTTATACACTGGCATGACTATAGACTAGAGAGACAGACAGGAGGGGTTATACACTGGCATGACTATAGACTAGAGAGACAGACAGGAGGGGTTATACACTGGCATGACTATAGACTAGAGAGAGACAGACAGGAGGGGTTATACACTGGCATGACTATAGACTAGAGACAGACAGGAGGGGTTATACACTGGCATGACTATAGACTAGAGAGACAGACAGGAGGGGTTATACACTGGCATGACTATAGACTAGAGACAGACAGGAGGGGTTATACACTGGCATGACTATAGACTAGAGAGACAGACAGGAGGGGTTATACACTGGCATGACCATAGACTAGAGACAGACAGGAGGGGTTATACACTGGCATGACTATAGACTAGAGACAGACAGGAGGGGTTATACACTGGCATGACTATAGACTAGAGACAGACAGGAGGGGTTATACACTGGCATGACTATAGACTAGAGAGAGACAGACAGGAGGGGTTATACACTGGCATGACTATAGAGACAGACCGGAGGGGTTATACACTGGCATGACTATAGACTAGAGAGACAGACAGGAGGGGTTATACACTGGCATAACTATAGACTAGAGAGAGACAGACAGGAGGGGTTATACACTGGCATGACTATAGAGACAGACAGGAGGGGTTATACACTGGCATGACTATAGACTAGAGAGACAGACAGGAGGGGTTATACACTGGCATGACTATAGACTAGAGAGAGACAGGAGGGGTTATACACTGGCATAACTATAGACTAGAGAGAGACAGACAGGAGGGGTTATACACTGGCATGACTATAGAGACAGACAGGAGGGGTTATACACTGGCATGACTATAGACTAGAGAGAGACAGACAGGAGGGGTTATACACTGGCATGACTATAGAGACAGACAGGAGGGGTTATACACTGGCATGACTATAGACTAGAGAGACAGACAGGAGGGGTTATACACTGGCATGACTATAGACTAGAGACAGACAGGAGGGGTTATACACTGGCATGACTATAGACTAGAGAGAGACAGACAGGAGGGGTTATACACTGGCATGACTATAGACTAGAGAGAGACAGGAGGGGTTATACACTGGCATGACTATAGACTAGAGACAGACAGGAGGGGTTATACACTGGCATGACTATAGACTAGAGACAGACAGGAGGGGTTATACACTGGCATGACTATAGACTAGAGACAGACAGACAGGAGGGGTTATACACTGGCATGACTATAGACTAGAGAGAGACAGACAGGAGGGGTTATACACTGGCATGACTATAGACTAGAGAGAGACAGACAGGAGGGGTTATACACTGGCATGACTATAGACTAGAGAGAGACACACAGGAGGGGTTATACACTGGCATGACTATAGACTAGAGAGACAGACAGGAGGGGTTATACACTGGCATGACTATAGACTAGAGAGAGACAGACAGGAGGGGTTATACACTGGCATGACTATAGACTAGAGAGAGACAGGAGGGGTTATACACTGGCATGACTATAGACTAGAGAGACAGACAGGTGGGGTTATACACTGGCATGACTATAGACTAGAGAGAGACAGACAGGAGGGGTTATACACTGGCATGACTATAGACTAGAGAGACAGACAGGAGGCGTTATACACTGGCATGACTATAGACTAGAGAGACAGACAGGAGGGGTTATACACTGGCATGACTATAGACTAGAGAGGAACAGACATTGTGTCAAGTCAGCTAGCTAATTAGTATTAGCCAATGTGCGAAACAGGCACCAACCAGATGTTCTACCACAAAGTAAACAAAAAACAAGGTAAAACGCCAATCTGCAATTGCAACATCCTTATACATTCTTGATATGAGCTTGTTTCACTCCAATGTTTGTCAGCATTGTAAATGTAAACAAACACTGTATAGCGTTAAAACATGCTTAAAGCTATAATTTGTATAACTTGGATGGTCAGTCCTTGCATCCAAAGTTCTGTCCATGAATTTGAGTGGTTACATTTTTCCAGGCCCAGTCCTCAGAATTTTTACAATAACAGAGGCTTTGTTATTGTTTCTACTCCGGATTGACAGACTGGTACATTTTCCATCCGGTTTGGTTATCTAGGCCAGTGAAATGTTCTCTCGTGGGCAAACAGCGGTAACAATGTTGGTTCTGGGTTGTTGCCGAGATTAGTGATATGTCACCTACCACCTCCACTGCCCTGCTTGCCTTCCCCCCTCCACCTCCGACCGACCCATCCTGAACGCACTCCCCCTTGCAGAGCCGCTTGGCGGGGACAGAGTCGGCCTCCTGCCCATTGGGATGCGCCAGCGAACAGGTACTCATCTGAACAAACAAAGAAGACACGATAAAAACACGCTATCATTTTTGCCGAAAACTGGCTAGCGGATTTGAATGAACGTCGACGGAGAAAGCACACGTGGGATATTTACAGTGATATCTGCTCTTATAGAATGTATGACTTTGCATTACGATGTTACACTCGTTCTAGAGTGAGCTGCTTTTCATTTGAGCTGTAAAACAACACCAAAAGACATACAAATTTGCTCTGGAAACGTGCCTCGATGATAGCAGCTCCACATCCGCAAACAAAGATGACAAATCGCTCATTGGTCAGTTTAAAACACGGACAAGCTTCTGATTCGCTGTTTTCAATGTTAGTCACAAATGACGCAGAATTGTTGACATTCGCTTGGTCCCGCCCACTGCCCCAGTACAAACAGCAGATAATAATTTACAGTAGCCTAGCAACGCAACTATATTACGTTTTAACAGTAAAACAATGTCTTATAATGTCAGTAAAACAATGCCTTATTTTCTTAGGTATTTTTCTTAAAACTGCATTGTTGGTTAAGGGCTTGTAAGTAAGCATTTCACTGTAAGGTTTGCATTACGATGTACCTGTTGTATTCGGCGCATGTGACAAATACAATTTGATTTGATTTGAAATTCTCAGAGTGTGTTGATATCGTCTCATGTCCCCTTCCCATCGGAGCCCAATGCAGTTTCTTGTCCAAGAACAACAAGGTTCCTATATGCTGTCTGATTATACAGATGATATGCTGTCTGTCTCATTTGACAGGCAATCCATCTATTTGACAGATCAGGTGATTCAGTAGTGAAGTAATGTATCACGTTTTAATGTCACGTGCACAAGTACAGTGAAATGCCTTTCTTGCACACTCTAACCCCAACAATGCAGTAATCAATAACAACGTAATATTAACAATAATAAGGTGGAACAAAAACACAAGAGATAACAGAATAAGAATAAGGGTGTGGAGCGGGTAGTGTCAGCTGAGATGGATTCTGAGTGTGAAGCGTGTCAAGGATTAGATCACAGCTGGGGGATAAGAAATTGACGCTGAGCTATGATTCACTACGGTAGACACACACATCTGTTTCAAGGAGAGAAAGATAGAGTGCATGACCTCACCACTGTCAAGTGAGGGGGAGAAAGAGAGAGAGTTGTGAGACCTGTTTTAGTGTGCCCTGTTAGGCAGTGTACTGTACTCTGTGATAGTTTCCCCCTCATATAAATTCCTGGGGTCTGGTCCAAAGGAAACAGAACTTAAATAGTATTAGGGAGTATGTGCTCGTACAGGAGGGATTGGTGAGGTATGGTCCCGTGTGGCTCAGTTGGCAGGGCATGGTGCTTGCAATACCAGGGCTGTGGGTTTGATTCTGACGGGGGACCAGTATGAAAATGTATGCACTAAGTACTGTAAGTCACTATGGATAAGAGTGTCTACTAAATTGTGAAATGGTATGAGAGACTGTTGCACACTAGCGCACATGCTGGGAATTGAGGTTCTGAATGAAAGCAGAGAGTTCTTCGTCTGAGATCAAACCACAGCATACTGTAATTGCTTTCGTGTGTGTGCCCTGAGGTGTATTCATTAGTGCAAACCGTAGAGAAACGTTTTGCAATGAAAACAAACATTTCTTATTGGACAAGTTCTGAACGTGGCCTTACTTCAGGGTCAAATTCTAACAGGAAGTAGTTTAGAGACGACTCCTGCTGTCTCCACTCAATTAGCACTCAGCTTCCTGCACGCACTCCTTTCATCGTGTGTGTGTGTGTGTGTGTGTGTGTGTGTGTGTGTGGGGCAGTGCTGCAGCGGTCCTAATGGTTTCCACATTGGGAGAAGAGGATTTGGTCAGCCATCTTGGTAATTCTCTTTATTTATCACTCTTTAGTGGTTCATTGACCAGACTACTGACACTCCTACAGCCATACATATGGAAACACTTCTCTCTGTGTGTGTGTGTGTGTGTGTGTGTGTGTGTGTGTGTGTGTGTGTGTGTGTGTGTGTGAGAGAGAGATGTCATAGAAAATTTAGCAATCAAGCACAGATCTTTTTCTCCCTCTAACTAATTAAAAAGCCAGTTGATTGATATTCTCTTTACATCTGCACATCTCTCTCCTTTTAAGAGCGGATGAGAGAGATGTGAGAGAGAGATGTGTGTGGAGAGAGAGAGAGAGAGAGAGAGAGAGAGAGAGGAGAGCCAGATGTGTCGTCACCAGGCGTTATCTCTGTAACCAGACCAGTCTGCTCTGTAATCAGTCATCATATTATTCACCTCGCCAGGCTACCAGAGCTCAGGGTAAAACTATACTGACCAATCAGAAAGAGATAAATACCTATACATACCTGCTCTTTCTCTCCCCCTCGCTCTTCTTTCCCTCTCTCTGTCTTCCCCTCTCATCTCTCTCTCTGTCTTCCCCTCTCATCTCTCTCTCTGTCTTCCCCTCTCATCTCTCTCTCTGTCTTCCCCTCTCATCTCTCTCTCTGTCTTCCCCTCTCATCTCTCTCTCTGTCTTCCCCTCTCATCTCTCTCTCTGTCTTCCACCTCTCATCTCTCTCTCTGTCTTCCCCTCTCATCTCTCTCTCTGTCTTCCCCTCTCATCTCTCTCTCTGTCTTCCCCTCTCATCTCTCTCTCTGTCTTCCCCTCTCATCTCTCTCTGTCTTCCCCTCTCATCTCTCTCTCTGTCTTCCCCTCTCATCTCTCTCTCTGTCTTCCCCTCTCATCTCTCTCTCTGTCTTCCACCTCTCATCTCTCTCTCTGTCTTCCCCTCTCATCTCTCTCTCTGTCTTCCCCTCTCATCTCTCTCTCTGTCTTCCCCTCTCATCTCTCTCTCTGTCTTCCCCTCTCATCTCTCTCTCTGTCTTCCCCTCTCATCTCTCTCTCTGTCTTCCCCTCTCATCTCTCTCTCTGTCTTCCCCTCTCATCTCTCTCTCTGTCTTCCCCTCTCATCTCTCTCCCTCTCTGGATCTTTCCCTCTTTTTCCCTTCCCTCTCTCTCAGGGCGTGACCCAATTAGAACAGATACATTTTTAATGACTTGTTGTCTGTGTGCGTGTGGAGTGTGTGTGCTGTAAAACGCCTCATCTTTTCTAATTGTCTAAACCGATGGTTATGTATCCATCTGTGAAAATGGAGGAAATTGTATGGATATGGAAGCTCCGTCTCCGCTGACCATCAATGTATGACTCCCATTGGAAATCAGGGATACAGAGAAAATCAACCGGCCAGTCTGGCCTCGCCCTTACTCTCTCTCTCTGTGACCCTTACTCTCTCTCTCTGTGACCCTTATTCTCTCTCTCTGTGACCCTTACTCTCTCTCTCTGTGACCCTTACTCTCTCTCTCTGTGACCCTTATTCTCTCTCTCTGTGACCCTTACTCTCTCTCTCTGTGACCCTTACTCTCTCTCTCTGTGACCCTTACTCTCTCTCTCTGTGACCCTTACTCTCTCTCTCTGTGACCCTTACTCTCTCTCTCTGTGACCCTTACTCTCTCACTCTGTGACCCTTACTCTCTCTCTCTGTGACCCTTACTCTCTCTCTCTGTGACCCTTACACTCTCTCTCTGTGACCCTTACTCTCTCTCTCTGTGACCCTTACTCTCTCTCTCTGTGACCCTTACTCTCTCTCTCTGTGACCCTTACTCTCTCTCTCTCTCTCTGTGACCCTTACTCTCTCTCTCTCTGTGACCCTTATTCTCTCTCTCTGTGACCCTTACTCTCTCTCTCTGTGACCCTTACTTTCTCTCTCTGTGACCCTTACTCTCTCTCTGTGACCCTTACTCTCTCTCTCTGTGACCCTTACTCTCTCTCTCTGTGACCCTTATTCTCTCTCTCTGTGACCCTTACTCTCTCTCTCTGTGACCCTTACTCTCTCTCTCTGTGACCCTTACTCTCTCTCTCTGTGACCCTTACTCTCTCTCTCTGTGACCCTTACTCTCTCTCTCTGTGACCCTTACTCTCTCTCTCTGTGACCCTTACTCCCTCTCTCTGTGACCCTTACTCCCTCTCTCTGTGACCCTTACTCCCTCTCCCTCTCTCTGTGTGACCCTTGCTCTCTCTCGCTCTCTCCCTCTGTGACCCTTGCTTTCTCTCGCTCTCTCCCTCTGTGACCCTTGCTCTCTCTCGCTCTCTCCCTCTGTGACCCCTTGTTCTCTCTCGCTCTCTCCCTCTGTGACCCTTGCTCTCTCTCGCTCTCTCCCTCTGTGACCCTTGCTCTCTCTCGCTCTCTCCCTCTGTGACCCTTGCTCTCTCTCGCTCTCTCCCTCTGTGACCCTTGCTCTCTCTCCCTCTCTCCCTCTGTGGCCCTCCCTCTCTCCCTCTGTGGCCCTCCCTCTCTCCCTCTGTGGCCCTCCCTCTCTCCCTCTGTGGCCCTCCCTCTCTCCCTCTGTGGCACTCCCTCTGGCTCTCCCCACATCGAGCGTGAGACAAAGGGTCACCGAGGGAGAAAGGGAAAGAGCAGAGAGGGAAAGGCCTGTAGAGAAAGTGGTATACTGTTAGTACTGGCCCAAAGGAAGAGGTCAGATCCATGTTGACTCCAATGCTTCCCACAGTTGTGTCAAGTTCGCTGAATGTCCTTTGGGTGCTGGACCATTCTCGATACACACAGCAAACTGTTGAGTGTGAAAACCCCAGCAGCGTTGCAGTTCTTGACACAAACCGGTGTGTCTGGCACCTACTACCATACCCTGTTCAAAGGCATTTCAATATTTTGTCTTGTCCACTCACCCTCTGAATGGCACACATACACAATCCATGTCTCAATTGTCTCAAGGCTTAACAATCCTTCTTTAACGTGTCTCCTCCCCTTCATTTATACTGATTTGAAGGGGATTTAACAAGTGACATCAATAAGGGATCATAGCTTTCACCTGGATTTACCTGGTCAGTCTGTCATGGAATGAGCAGGTGTTCATAATGTTTTGTCCACTCAATATACTTACCCCCTCTCTGTCTCTCTCTCCTTCCCCTCTCGCTGTCTCACTCACTCCGTCTCTCTCATCTTCCCCATCTCTCTCTCGTCTTCCCACAACGAGTATGAGAGAGAAAGGGTCACATAGGGAGAAAGGGAAAGAGTAGAGAGGGAAGGAGAGAGACCTGTAGAGAGACAGGGGTAGACGGAGTTTGTACTGGCCCAAAGGAAGAGGTCAGAGTAAGGGGAACCAATCTGTGTGAGAGAGACCAGACATAACATCCATAAAATAAATGATACTGCATGGTGAAACAACCACAATGTCATCATTGGGAATTAGTATGATCAAACAGATGAAATATCTGTGGTTCAGGCAGAGTCCAGTATCACTGTGAGAGGTTCTGGGAGGTTCTGAGGGGTTCTTGGGGTTCTATGAGGGATTCTGGATCCAGTCTGGACTGCTGCTAGTCCAGGGAAAGATTGGCCTCAGGGTCTGGTAGTCTACTATACTAAGGGTCTGGTAGTCTACTATACTAAGGGTCTGGTAGTCTACTATACTAAGGGTCTGGTAGTCTACTATACTAAGGGTCTGGTAGTCTACTATACTAAGGGTCTGGTAGTCTACTATACTAAGGGTCTGGTAGTCTACTATACTAAGGGTCTGGTAGTCTACTATACTAAGGGTCTGGTAGTCTACTATACTAAGGGTCTGGTAGTCTACTATACTAAGGGTCTGGTAGTCTACTATACTAAGGGTCTGGTAGTCTACTATACTAAGGGTCTGGTAGTCTACTATACTAAGGGTCTGGTAGTCTACTATACTAAGGGTCTTGTATTCTCTGCCCAGTGCCGCCCCCTGTTGCATGTGGAAGGTATCTCCTCTCCAAACCACCAGATACACAAAGTATGTCATTATACACACCGTATGTCATTATACACACCGTATGTCATTATACACACCGTATGTCATTATACACACCGTATGTCATTATACACACCGTATGTCATTATACACACCAAGAGACTAGAACATGTATACAATCCAGGCTGAGGCTTCCCTGTGTGGAGCTTTTCACTTCACACATGAACACCATGTGCAGTATGTGTGTGTGTGTGTGTGTGTGATACTTCTGTTTAGAGTGATGATTAGAGATAGAGTGTAATTGGTGTGTTTAGACAGACAGTCAGACATTAAAGGGTCTGGGGCTGGAGGAGAACATTGCTCACAAACGCACGTTTCTGTCTGCATCTGCCGCGTAGGGGTTTTAAGGGAGCTGTTCTACTAAGCTGTATGGAATTGTTTTAAGAAGTAGGGGTGCTGGGGGTGCTGTTCTACTAGGCTGTATGGAATTGTTTTAAGAAGTAGGGGTGCTGGGGGTGCTGTTATACTAAGCTGTATGGAATTGTTTTAAGAAGTAAGGGTGCTGGGGGTGCTGTTCTACTAGGCTGTATGGAATTGTTTTAAGAAGTAGGGGTGCTGGGGGTGCTGTTATACTAAGCTGTATGGAATTGTTTTAAGAAGTAAGGGTGCTGAGGGTGCTGTTCTACTAGGCTGTATGGAATTGTTTTAAGAAGTAGGGGTGCTGGGGGTGCTGTTATACTAAGCTGTATGGAATTGTTTTAAGAAGTAAGGGTGCTGAGGGTGCTGTTCTACTAGGCTGTATGGAATTGTTTTAAGAAGTAGGGGTGCTGTTCTACTAAGCTGTGTGGAATTTTGAAAGGTCATACCAAAGATAATTTTGCTATTTGATTTGGAATTTTAAGACCCCTTGAAGTATCAACAAAAAGTATTAACAATTACTTGATGAACACTTACTGCTATTAGCCCAACAGATCTAAAGGAAGTTTGTTCTGTGAGGCCTGTGGGCGTGTCCTAGAGGAAAACAGCCGACATGTTCCTGAGAGTTTGTTCAGACGCTACAGACAGAAATTGGCAGATCGGCTGTGCTGACTTTAGACGAGTCCCAAAACGCCTGTGGGGGTTCGTAGAGCAAAACGGAGGCCAACCTCTCTGTTCCCATAGCTCTATAGTTTCATATGAGGGACCATAGGCTGCTGTTGTAGCCTTCACCAGCAGACTAAGACCACACACACACACACACACACACACACACACACACACACACACACACACACACACACACACACACACACACACACACACACACACACGGAGTAATGAGCAGTGCTTTTGACCTTCTCTGAAACAGAGGGGGAACAGAACAGCAGGCAGAAACACACCATCAGCAGAGCTACTTGTTACAGTCACAACAAGGTCAGGGGCCCTATGCTCTGATCTAGGATCAGTTTTACCTTTTCATATGAAACACACCATCAGCAGAGCTACTGTTACAGTCACAACAAGGTCAGGGGCCCTATGCTCTGATCTAGGATCAGTTTTACCTTTTCAGATGAAACACACCATCAGCAGAGCTACTGTTACAGTCACAACAAGGTCAGGGGCCCTCTGCTCTGATCTAGGATCAGTTTTACCTTTTCAGATGAAACACACCATCAGCAGAGCTACTGTTACAGTCACAACAAGGTCAGGGGCCCTCTGCTCTGATCTAGGATCAGTTTTACCTTTTCAGATGAAACACACCATCAGCAGAGCTACTGTTACAGTCACAACAAGGTCAGGGGCCCTCTGCTCTGATCTAGGATCAGTTTTACCTTTTGGATCAAAATGAATAACATCCCATGTAGAGGGGGGACCAGGGCCCGTATCCACAAAGCATCTCAGAGTATGAGTGCTGATCTTGGATCAGGTTTCCCACCCGTCTAATAGTCTTATCAGGTTAACGAGTATTCCAGAACTAGCACAGCTGTGTTAATTGTCACCTGATCATCAAGCTTCACATTCCTTAAATCAGCTGTGTTAATGGTCACCTGATCATCAAGCTTCACATTCCTTAAATCAGCTGTGTTAATGGTCACCTGATCATCAAGCTTCACATTCCTTAAATCGCGGAGGCCCTGCTCGCCCCCTTACAGCGTGGTCACCTGATCATCAAGCTTCACATTCCTTAAATCAGCTGTGTTAATGGTCACCTGATCATCAAGTCTCACATTCCTTAAATCAGCTGTGTTAATGGTCACCTGAACATCAAGCTTCACATTCCTTAAATCAGCTGTGTTAATGGTCACCTGATCATCAAGTCTCACATTCCTTAAATCAGCTGTGTTAATGGTCACCTGAACATCAAGCTTCACATTCCTTAAATCAGCTGTGTTAATGGTCACCTGATCATCAAGCTTCACATTCCTTAAATCAGCTGTGTTAATGGTCACCTGATCATCAAGCTCTCACATTCCTTAAATCAGCTGTGTTAATGGTCACCTGATCATCAAGCTTCACATTCCTTAAATCAGCTGTGTTAATGGTCACCTGATCATCAAGCCTCACATTAGTTCAATCACTGGGGGTACAGGAGGAGAGGTTGGGGAATGACTGGGAGTACAGGAGGAGGGGTTGGGGAATGACTGGGAGTACAGGAGGAGGGGTTGGGGAATCACTGGGGGTACAGGAGGAGAGGTTGGGGAATCACTGGGAGTACAGGAGGAGGGGTTGGGG
This sequence comes from Salmo salar, assembly GCF_965601325.2. Lineage (NCBI taxonomy): Eukaryota > Metazoa > Chordata > Actinopteri > Salmoniformes > Salmonidae > Salmo > Salmo salar. The sequence goes on from NC_138302.1 coordinate 14,261,188, forward strand.
AATGACTGGGAGTACAGGAGGAGGGGTTGGGGAATGACTGGGGGTACAGGAGGAGAGGTTGGGGAATCACTGGGAGTACAGGAGGAGGGGTTGGGGAATGACTGGGAGTACAGGAGGAGGGGTTGGGGAATCACTGGGGGTACAGGAGGAGAGGTTGGGGAATCACTGGGAGTACAGGAGGAGGGGTTGGGGAATGACTGGGAGTACAGGAGGAGGGGTTGGGGAATCACTGGGGGTACAGGAGGAGAGGTTGGGGAATCACTGGGGGTACAGGAGGAGAGGTTGGGGAATCACTGGGAGTACAGGAGGAGAGATTGGGGAATCACTGAGTACAGGAGGAGAGGTTGGGGAATCACTGGGAGTACAGGAGGAGAGGTTGGGGAATCACTGAGTACAGGAGGAGAGGTTGGGGAATCACTTAGTACAGGAGGAGAGGTTGGGGAATCACTGAGTACAGGAGGAGAGGTTGGGGAATCACTGAGTACAGGAGGAGAGGTTGGGGAATCACTGTGTACAGGAGGAGAGGTTGGGGAATCACTGAGTACAGGAGGAGAGGTTGGGGAATCACTTAGTACAGGAGGAGAGGTTGGGGAATCACTGTGTACAGGAGGAGAGGTTGGGGAATCACTGAGTACAGGAGGAGAGGTTGGGGAATCACTGTGTACAGGAGGAGAGGTTGGGGAATCACTGAGTACAGGAGGAGAGGTTGGGGAATCACTGAGTACAGGAGGAGAGGTTGGGGAATCACTGAGTACAGGAGGAGAGGTTGGGGAATCACTGAGTACAGGAGGAGAGGTTGGGGAATCACTGAGTACAGGAGGAGAGGTTGGGGAATCACTGTGAAAAGGGTAAAACACCCCCTGGTGGTCAGATGAGGTGATGCATTACATCATTATTTCACTGAACAGTGATTTCTCTTTCTCTCTTTACTGCAGTCTGGTTCCCCTGGGTTAGAGACTCTGCTGTGTGTGTGTGTGTGTGTGTGTGTGTGTGTGTGTGTGTGTGTGTGTGTGTGTGTGTGTGTGTGTGTGTGTGTGTGTGTGTGTGTGTGTGTGTGTGTGTGTGTGTGTGTGTGTGTGTGTGTGTGTGTGTGTGTGTGTGTGTGTGTGTGTGTGTGGAGGCAGAATCTAGGAGATGAAGGGGGGGAAACATTCCACCAATGAACAGAGCAGTGATTCAGCACACTAGGATTCTGTCAAAGATTGGAGAGGAAACCTCAAACACACCACACACACACACCACACACACACACACACACACACACCAGACAGAAACATCCTGGTCCACCTTTCTTCTTCAGAGAAAAGAGCAGTAAAATACATGCAGTGTTAAAATGCAACAAACACCATCATTTATTAGTATATAGTTGTTCATATACTGTATATCATTGTAATAAATACCTACAGTAGTCTGTGTATCTATGCACACATTCACGTCCATCTGTCTGTCAGTGCAGAGATGACATCACAGCTCATCACTGCTCCTGAGAGAGAGAGTATACCTTCTCTCTCTCGCTCTCTTTCATTCTCTTTCTCTGTCCATCCAGAAGTCCAGTTCCACTGAGTGTTGGCTGGGAAAGTGGTCTCCCTGAGGTCCTCCAAGACACCACGGGAGCTGGGCCGCAAAGCATTGTGGGTCTGTCGACAAGACAGGCACGAGGGTCTGAGAATACAATCAACCATGTCCGGTTTGACCAAGTTTGGACTAGTTTGATCAAGTTAGGTCCGGTTAGGCCGGGTTTAATCCAGTTAGGTCAGATTTGATCTAGTTGAGTCCAGTCAGGTCCAGTTGGTAAAGCGTGTTAGGTCCAGTGCAGAGAGGTAACATAAAGGCGGATGAGGGGCAGAGAGGGTTAGACAGATGGGTAAGGGGTACGGGGGGAGAGAGTTAGACAGATGGGTAAGGGGTACGGGGGGAGAGAGTTAGACAGATGGGTAAGGGGTACGGGGGGAGAGAGTTAGACAGATGGGTAAGGGGTACGGGGGGAGAGAGTTAGACAGATGGGTAAGGGGTACGGGGGGAGAGAGTTAGACAGATGGGTAAGGGGTACGGGGGGAGAGAGTTAGACAGATGGGTAAGGGGTACGGGGGGAGAGAGTTAGACAGATGGGTAAGGGGTACGGGGGGAGAGAGTTAGACAGATGGGTAAGGGGTACGGGGGGAGAGAGTTAGACAGATGGGTAAGGGGTACGGGGGGAGAGAGTTAGACAGATGGGTAAGGGGTACGGGGGGAGAGTTAGACAGATGGGTAAGGGGTACGGGGGGAGAGAGTTAGACAGATGGGTAAGGGGTACGGGGGGAGAGAGTTAGACAGATGGGTAAGGGGTACGGGGGGAGAGAGTTAGACAGATGGGTAAGGGGTACGGGGGGAGAGTTAGACAGATGGGTAAGGGGTACGGGGGGAGAGAGTTAGACAGATGGGTAAGGGGTACGGGGGGAGAGAGTTAGACAGATGGGTAAGGGGTACGGGGGGAGAGAGTTAGACAGATGGGTAAGGGGTACGGGGGGAGAGAGACAGACAGATGGGTAAGGGGTACGGGGGGAGAGAGTTAGACAGATGGGTAAGGGGTACAGGGGGGCATTCATGCTGTCGTTGAAGCGTTAATGGGTCCTATTCTTCTCTCTCTGAGGGGTTTCACCTGAACCTCCAGGAGGATAAAAACAGCTTGATCCAGTTGAAGAGCCAGCTGCCTCTCCATCTCCCAGCAGGCCTCAGAGGAAGGGGTTGTGGCTGTGTGTGTGAGACTGGGGTGGGACGCGGTGGGCCGGGGCGGGGGAGAGGGGGAGGAGGGGATGGGGCAGGTTAGAGGGGAGGTCCAGGAGGCCGGGGGAGGGCTGGGTGTGGTGTGGGAGAGGGAGGGGGAGAGAGGGGCTGTAGGGGAGGGTGTGAGGGGGGAGTGGGGAGGTGGAACAGGGACGAAGCATCTGGTTCAGTGTGAGACGGGGCTGGTCACAGTGGAATGGGTTGGTGGGAGAGGGAACACTCAGACCTGGAGAGAGAGACAGATCTATAACACCATTGTAAATACAACCCAGATTTATGTTTATTTATTTTCCCTTTTGTATTTTAACTATTTGCACATCGTTACAACACTGTATATATACATAATATGACATTTGAAATGTCTTTATTCTTTTGGAACTTTTGTGAGTGTAATGTTTACTGTTCATTTTTATTGTTTATTTCAATTTTGTATATTATCTACTTCACTTGCTTTGGCAATGTCAACATATGTTTCCCCATGACAATAAAACCCCTTAAATTGAATTGAGAGAAGGAGAGGGTAGGATGGAGGGAGAGTGGAGGATGGGGGGAGAGAGAACAGGGGGAGGAAGAAAGAGAGAAGGTGAGAGCGAGGAGGGAGGGATGGGGAGAGGAGGAGGAGAGAAGGAGGGAGGGATGGGGAGAGAGACGAGGAGAGAAGGAGGGGGAGAGAGTGAGGCAGGGATGGGGAGAGGAGGAGGAGAGAAGGAGGGAGAGATGGAGAGAGAGAGAGAGAGAGAGAGGGAGGGAGGGAGGGAGAACATTATAGTATTTAGACATTGGCAGAGTGAGTTTATTTTTGACAGTAGGTGTGTGTGTGTGTGTGTGTGTGTGTGTGTGTGTGTGTGTGTGTGTGTGTGTGTGTGTGTGTGTGTGTGTGTGTGTGTGTGTGTGTGTGTGTGTGTGTGTGTGTGTGTGTGTGTATTTTCTCACCTAAGAGGAAGAGGTTGTTGTGGGTCCTGCTAGGAGGATTAGGGGGGATGAGTGTGTGTGTGTGTGTGTGTGTGTGTATCTCCTCACCTAAGAGGAAGGGGTTGTTGTGGGTCCTGC
>NC_138302.1:14270000-14540000 GCF_965601325.2 Salmo salar
GGAAGTATTAAAGTCTACACTCACAGTTAAAGGGGAAGTGTTAAAGTCTACACTCACAGTTAAAGGGGAAGTGTTAAAGTCTACACTCACAGTTAAAGGGGAAGTATTAAAGTCTACACTCACAGTTAAAGGAGGAGGGCGAGCCCCGGGAGCGGATGAACTCTTCCCCATAGACAGCTGCCACATTTGGCTGGCTGGTCCTTCGCCCTGGTTGGTACGCTGGCGGTACCACTCCATGTCCGGTCCCTCCTCCTCCCCCCGTCCCTCCTCCTCCGCCTCCCGTCCCTCCTCCTCCGCCCCCCGTCCCTCCTCCTCTGCCCCCCGTCCCTCCTCCTCCGCCCCCCGTCCCTGCTCCTCCGCCCCCCGTCCCTGCTCCTCCGCCCCCCGTCCCTCCTCCTCCGCCCCCCGTCCCTCCTCCTCCGCCCCCCGTCCCCGTTCCAGCCGTCATGCGTTCTTTAGTCGTCAATGCCTGGCTCCTCTCCTGTCTGAGCCGTTCCTCGTCCCTGAGAAGAGACACCAGCTGGCGGGCCTTCTCCCTCACGTTGCCCCCCTGGTCACGGCCATCACGGTCCATGTACTGGAAGTCACGCAGCGTCTACATGGAGACATGATGATGAGGATTTAATATCAAATTGATTCCTTAGCATTATATTATATACAAATAATGATTGACATATTTTCATTAAAAACTTTAAACATATTTATACTATTTCATCCTTCCACAAGATAATAGTCCCGACACAAATCTAAGCTGTTTTCTAGTGACAATTATTTGGATACATCCATAATAATGAGCTAATGAAGGGTTCTTCGACTGTCCCCATAGGAGAACCCTTTTTAGTTCCAGGTAGAACCCTTTTTGGCTCCAGGTAGAACCCTTTTGGGTTCCATGTAGAACCCTCTGTGGAAAGGGTTTTGCATGGAACACAAAAGGGTTCTACCTGAAACTAAAAAGGGTTCTTCAAAGGGTTCTCCTCAGGGAACAGCCGAATAGCCCTTTAAGGTTCTCGATAGCACCTTTATTTCTAAGAGAGGAGAGCAGGAGTCCACTGCAACATTTATATCATTTTGTGCCAGAACACCCTCCCCACCGTACTCCAGTTTCCCCCACCCACCTGTATGGTGAATGAGTTCTCACTGCCATTTTGTGCCAGAACACCCTCCCCACCGTACTCCAGTTTCCCCCACCCACCTGTATGGTGAATGAGTTCTCACTGCCATTTTGTGCCAGAACACCCTCCCCACCGTACTCCAGTTTCCCCCACCCACCTGTATGGTGAATGAGTTCTCACTGCCATTTTGTGCCAGAACACCCTCCCCACCGTACTCCAGTTTCCCCCACCCACCTGTATGGTGAATGAGTTCTCACTGCCATTTTGTGCCAGAACACCCTCCCCACCGTACTCCAGTTTCCCCCACCCACCTGTATGGTGAATGCGTTCTCGCGGCACTGCTGAGCCACTCTCTCTGAGCCGGTCTTGATCAAGTAGTCGAGCAGCGTCAGGGCCTTGTCATATAATAGAACTTTATTTCTACTGCACATTTCATACAGACACCACAACTCAAGATGCTGTACATACTAAACAAACACTTAAATACATAGCTTAAATATATATATATCTAGATGAAAGACAATAAAAGCTGCATAGAAGGATAAAAATGAGTACAAACTCACAGGAATAGGATAATAAAACAAGACCAAAATAGACTGATTTAAAGCTGGAAAATGTAACTATTCCAAATGTACATTTTCATTGAAAGCAAGTCTAAGAAGCGGTAGATCTGTCTACGCCTCCCTTCTTAAGTAAATGTTTTTGCATCTTTTACTTTCCGTTTTGTACACCAGCTTCAAACAGTTGAAAGGACAATATTTTTGGTTATGGAAAATATAATTCACAGCAGTTTAGATGGTACAATGATTCTCTATACACTGGCTGCTTGTTTAGCTACATAAACTATTAGAATTTTAGCAACCAGGAAATGGTAGATGTAATGGTGTGTCTTTAAAGGTGTTTACCTTGTAGACGTAATGGTGTGTCTTTAAAGGTGTTTACCTTGTAGACGTAATGGTGTGTCTAAAGGTGTTTACCTTGTAGACGTAATGGTGTGTCTTTAAAGGTGTTTACCTTGTAGACGTAATGGTGTGTCTTTAAAGGTGTTTACCTTGTAGACGTAATGGTGTGTCTTTAAAGGTGTTTACCTTGTAGACGTAATGGTGTCTCTTTAAAGGTGTTTACCTTGTAGACGTAATGGTGTGTCTTTAAAGGTGTTTACCTTGTAGACGTAATGGTGTGTCTAAAGGTGTTTACCTTGTAGACGTAATGGTGTGTCTTTAAAGGTGTTTACCTTGTAGACGTAATGGTGTCTCTTTAAAGGTGTTTACCTTGTAGACGTAATGGTGTGTCTTTAAAGGTGTTTACCTTGTAGACGTAATGGTGTCTCTTTAAAGGTGTTTACCTTGTAGACGTAATGGTGTGTCTTTAAAGGTGTTTACCTTGTAGACGTAATGGTGTGTCTTTAAAGGTGTTTACCTTGTAGACGTAATGGTGTGTCTTTAAAGGTGTTTACCTTGTAGACGTAATGGTGTGTCTTTAAAGGTGTTTACCTTGTAGACGTAATGGTGTGTCTTTAAAGGTGTTTACCTTGCTAGACGTAATGGTGTGTCTTTAAAGGTGTTTACCTTGTAGACGTAATGGTGTGTCTTTAAAGGTGTTTACCTTGCTAGACGTAATGGTGTGTCTTTAAAGGTGTTTACCTTGTAGACGTAATGGTGTGTCTTTAAAGGTGTTTACCTTGTAGACGTAATGGTGTCTCTTTAAAGGTGTTTACCTTGTAGACGTAATGGTGTGTCTTTAAAGGTGTTTACCTTGTAGACGTAATGGTGTGTCTTTAAAGGTGTTTACCTTGTAGACGTAATGGTGTGTCTTTAAAGGTGTTTACCTTGTAGACGTAATGGTGTCTCTTTAAAGGTGTTTACCTTGTAGACGTAATGGTGTGTCTTTAAAGGTGTTTACCTTGTAGACGTAATGGTGTGTCTAAAGGTGTTTACCTTGTAGACGTAATGGTGTGTCTTTAAAGGTGTTTACCTTGTAGACGTAATGGTGTCTCTTTAAAGGTGTTTACCTTGTAGACGTAATGGTGTGTCTTTAAAGGTGTTTACCTTGTAGACGTAATGGTGTCTCTTTAAAGGTGTTTACCTTGTAGACGTAATGGTGTGTCTTTAAAGGTGTTTACCTTGTAGACGTAATGGTGTGTCTTTAAAGGTGTTTACCTTGTAGACGTAATGGTGTGTCTTTAAAGGTGTTTACCTTGTAGACGTAATGGTGTGTCTTTAAAGGTGTTTACCTTGTAGACGTAATGGTGTGTCTTTAAAGGTGTTTACCTTGCTAGACGTAATGGTGTGTCTTTAAAGGTGTTTACCTTGTAGACGTAATGGTGTGTCTTTAAAGGTGTTTACCTTGCTAGACGTAATGGTGTGTCTTTAAAGGTGTTTACCTTGTAGACGTAATGGTGTGTCTTTAAAGGTGTTTACCTTGTAGACGTAATGGTGTCTCTTTAAAGGTGTTTACCTTGTAGACGTAATGGTGTCTCTTTAAAGGTGTTTACCTTGTAGACGTAATGGTGTCTCTTTAAAGGTGTTTACCTTGTAGACGTAATGGTGTCTCTTTAAAGGTGTTTACCTTGTAGACGTGTCTCCAGTTCTTCCCGTGGTCATTGAGGCGTTTCCAGACCATGCCCATGACCTCAGCAAACGCCACCACGTTAAAGGTGAGGTCAGCGATCTCTGACATCAGCGAGGAGGAGGGGCCCCACGGGTCGTTGGACGTCGCCTCGCGCACCTGGTTGAGGAGGGAGGTTTATTGGAATGAGAGAAAGCAGTATCACACACCAGGTTTAGAAGAGGGGTGGGGGGGGGCATATTTCTGGTAACATTTTACCTATAATGATGGGCTGCCTTCTCAACGCCCCAGTGTAGCAGGTGTGAAAGGTAGGGGCTACCAATAGTGTAGAAAGGCTTTGTAAGTAGTCAATAAATCATTAATGAACATGTATCAATTCATAGCCGAGTATGGAACCATCAAACTGAATAGCAAGCTCCCTGACATTACACCACAGTGTTACCTGGCATTACACCACAGTGTTACCTGGCATTACACCACAGTGTTGCCTGGCATTACACCACAGTGTTGCCTGGCATTACACCACAGTGTTACCTGGCATTACACCACAGTGTTGCCTGGCATTACACCACAGTGTTACCTGGCATTACACCACAGTGTTACCTGGCATTACACCACAGTGTTGCCTGGCATTACACCACAGTGTTACCTGGCATTACACCACAGTGTTACCTGGCATTACACCACAGTGTTAACTGGCATTACACCACAGTGTTGCCTGGCATTACACCACAGTGTTACCTGGCATTACACCACAGTGTTGCCTGTCATTACACCACAGTGTTGCCTGTCATTACACCACAGTGTTGCCTGGCGTTACACCACAGTGTTGCCTGGCATTACACCACAGTGTTACCTGGCATTACACCACAGTGTTGCCTGGCATTACACCACAGTGTTACCTGGCATTACACCACAGTGTTACCTGGCATTACACCACAGTGTTGCCTGGCATTACACCACAGTGTTACCTGGCATTACACCACAGTGTTACCTGGCATTACACCACAGTGTTAACTGGCATTACACCACAGTGTTGCCTGGCATTACACCACAGTGTTACCTGGCATTACACCACAGTGTTGCCTGTCATTACACCACAGTGTTGCCTGTCATTACACCACAGTGTTGCCTGGCGTTACACCACAGTGTTGCCTGGCGTTACACCACAGTGTTGCCTGACATTACACCACAGTGTTGCCTGACATTACACCACAGTGTTGCCTGACATTACACCACAGTGTTGCCTGACATTACACCACAGTGTTACCCAATGGTTAAATAATCCAGCCGGGACCACAGGTGGGAACACACCAGGCAAACACAACTTTCTACAACACACAGAAGGAAAGTCTAAAATATAGTAGAGTTAGTATAGTTAGTTACAGTCACCTTGATCTCTGCCTCAGAGTAGTTGTGAACGATGTTCTTCACCTGGCGACGCAAAGCTGAGGTCGTCATGGTGACTCGTGTTGGGGGGGGGGGCGTTAGGGGTGTAAGGTAAGTGTTAGAGGGGGTGGGGTAAGGGGTTTGGGATAAGAGGGAGGAGGAGGGAGGTAGTTGAGGCAGTAGAGTCTCCGCTCTTTGGAGAGGGGGTCAGAGGCACCACTGTAGGAGAGAAAGAGAGAGAGAGGGAGAGAGAGGGAGGGAGAGAAGGAGAAAGGAGAGAAAGACAAAAGAAATAGAGCTATAGACAGACATTTAAACTCTAAAATAACAATTCAAATGTGTTAATACAAGTCAATATCATCAACTCAACTGCTCCTTAGTTAATTAGCTAATTATCCAGTAATATGACTACTAAATACTTCAACTGTTAAATAGCTAGTTACCATATTCCCCATATAGTGAACCATATTCCATATATAGTGAACCATATTCCCCATATAGTGAACCATATTCCCCATATAGTGAACCATATTCCCCATATAGTGAACCATATTCCCCATATAGTGAACCATATTCCCTATATGCTCTTCAACCGATCGCTGCCTGCACCTGCCCGCCTGTCTAGCATCACTACTCTGGACGCTTCTGACTTAGAATATGTGGACAACTACAAATACCTAGGTGTCTGGTTAGACTTTAAACTCTTCTTCCAGACTCATATTAAACATCTCCAATCCAAAATTAAATCTAGAATTGGCTTCCTATTTCGCAACAAAGCATCCTTCACTCATGCTGCCAAACATACCCTTGTAAAACTGACCATCCTACCGATCCTCGACTTCGGCGATGTCATTTACAAATTAGCCTCCAATACCCTACTCAATAAACTGGATGTAGTCTATCACAGTGCCATCCATTTTATCACCAAAGCATCATATACTACCCACCACTGCGACCTGTATGCTCTCGTTGGCTGGCCCTCGCTACATATTCGTCACCAAACCCACTGGCTCCAGGTCATCTATAAGTCTTTGCTAGGTAATGCCCGCCTTATCTCAGCTCACTGGTCACCATAGCAACACCCACCCGTAGCACGCGCTCCAGCAGGTATATTGCACTGGTCACCCCCAAAGCCAACACTTCCTTTGGCCACCTTGCCTTCCAGTTCTCTGCTGGCAATGACTGGAAAGAATTGCAAAAATCACTGAAGCTGGAGACTTATATCTCCCTCACTAACTTTAAGTATCAGCTGTCAAAGCAGCTTACTGTACACAGCCCATCTGTAAATAGCCCACCCAGCTACCTCATCCCCATATTGTTATTTATCTTCTTGCTCTTTTGCACCCCAGTATCTCTACCTGCACATCTATCACTCCAGTGTTAATACTAAATTGTAATTATTTCGCCACTATGGCCTATTTACTGCCATACCTCCCTAATCTTACTACATTTGCACACACTGTATATAGATTTTTCTATTGTGTTATTGACTGTATGTTTGTTTATCCCATGTGTAACTCTGTGTTGTTTGTGTCGCACTGCTTTGCTTTATTTTGGCCAGGTCGCAGTTGTAAATGAGAACTTGTTTTCAACTCGTCTACCTGGTTAAATAAAGGTGAAATAAATAAATATAGTGAACCCTATTCCATATATAGTGAACCCTATTCCTCATATAGTGAACCCTATTCCTCATATAGTGAAAAATATTCCTCATATAGTGAACCATATTCCATATATAGGGAACCATATATAGTGAACCATATTCCTCATATAGTGACCATATTCCTCATATAGTGAAAAATATTCCTCATATAGTGAACCATATTCCATATATAGGGAACCATATATAGTGAACCATATTCCACATATAGTGAACCCTATTCCATATATAGTGAACCCTATTCCTCATATAGTGAACCATATTCCTCATATAGTGAACCATATTCCTCATATAGTGAAAAATATTCCTCATATAGTGAACCATATTCCATATATAGGGAACCATATATAGTGAACCATATTCCACATATAGTGAACTATATTCCATATATAGTGAACCATATTCCTCATATAGTGAATCATATTCCTCATATAGTGAACCATATTCCTCATATAGTGACCATATTCCTCATATAGTGAAAAATATTCCTCATATAGTGAACCATATTCCATATATAGGGAACCATATATAGTGAACCATATTCCACATATAGTGAGCTATATTCCATATATAGTGAACCATATTCCTCATATAGTGAACCATATTCCTCATATAGTGAACCATATTCCTCATATAGTGAATCATATTCTTCATATAGTGAATCGTATTCCTCATATAGTGAACCATATTCCACATATAGTGAACTATATTCCATATATAGTGAACCATATTCTTCATATAGTGAATCGTATTCCTCATATAGTGAACCATATTCCATATATACAGTGAGGGAAAAAAGTATTTGATCCCCTGCTGATTTTGTACGTTTGCCCACTGACAAAGAAATGATCAGTCTATAATTTTAATGGTAGGTTTATTTGAACTGTGAGAGACAGAATAACAACAAAAAAATCCAGAAAAATGCATGTCAAAAATGTTATAAATTGATTTGCATTTTAATGAGTGAAATAAGTATTTGACCCCCTCTCAATCAGAAAGATTTCTGGCTCCCAGGTGTCTTTTATACAGGTAACGAGCAGAGATTAGGAGCACACTTAAAGGGAGTGCTCCTAATCTCAGTTTGTTACCTGTATAAAAGACACATGTCCACAGAAGCAATCAATCAATCAGATTCCAAACTCTCCACCATGGCCAAGACCAAAGAGCTCTCCAAGGATGTCAGGGACAAGATTGTAGACCTATACAAGGCTGGAATGGGCTACAAGACCATCGCCAAGCAGCTTGGTGAGAAGGTGACAACAGTTGGTGCGATTATTTGCAAATGGAAGAAACACAAAAGTACTGTCAATCTCCCTCGGCCTGGGGCTCCATGCAAGATCTCACCTCGTGGAGTTGCAATGATCATGAGAACGGTGAGGAATCAGCCCAGAACTACACGGGAGGATCTTGTCAATGATCTCAAGGCAGCTGGGACCATAGTCACCAAGAAAACAATTGGTAACACACTACGCCGTGAAGGACTGAAATCCTGCAGCAAGGTCCCCCTGCTCAAGAAAGCACATATACATGCCTGTCTGAAGTTTGCCAATGAACATCTGAATGATTCAGAGGACAACTGGGTGAAAGTGTTGTGGTCAGATGAGACCAAAATGGAGCTCTTTGGCATCAACTCAACTCGCCGTGTTTGGAGGAGGAGGAATGCTGCCTATGACCCCAAGAACACCCTCCCCACCGTCAAAAATGGAGGTGGAAACATTATGCTTTGGTGGGGTTTTTCTGCTAAGGGGACAGGACAATTTCACCGCATCAAAGGGACGATGGACGGGGCCATGTACCGTCAAATCTTGGGTGAGAACCTCCTTCCCTCAGCCAGGGCATTGAAAATGGGTCGTGGATGAGTAATCCAGCATGACAATGACCCAAAACACACGGCCAAGGCAACAAAGGAGTGGCTCAAGAAGAAGCACATTAAGGTCCTGGAGTGGCCTAGCCAGTCTCCAGACCTTAATTCCATAGAAAATCTGTGGAGGGAGCTGAAGGTTCGAGTTGCCAAACGTCTGCCTCGAAACCTTAATGACTTGGAGAAGATCTGCAAAGAGGAGTGGGACCAAACCCCTCCTGAGATGTGTGCAAACCTGGTGGCCAACTACAAGAAACGTCTGACCTCTGTGATTGCCAACAAGGGTTTTGCCACCAAGTACTAAGTCATGTTTTGCAGAGGGGTCAAATACTTATTTCCCTCATTAAAATGCAAATAATTTTATAACATTTTTGACATGGGTTTTTCTGGATTTTTTTGTTGTTATTCTGTCTCTCACTGTTCAAATAAACCTACTATTAAAATTATAGACTGATCATTTCTTTGTCAGTGGGCAAACGTACAAAATCAGCAGGGGATCAAAATACTTTTTCCCCTCAATGTAGTGAACCATATTCCATATATAGTGAACCATATTCCTCATATAGTGAACCATATTCCATTTAGTGCACTACTCTTAACAGGAGCCCTACAGGCCCTGGTCTAATGTAGTGTCCTTTAATGTGAATAGGGTGCCATTTGGGACGAACTCTGAAGAGACTAGATTGATTTATTGTCCTGTGGCCAATGCTGAATTTGTTGCCTTGCAGCCTGCAGACCTAGTCAGTTCCCTGCAACAAATTCAGACTGAACCATTAGATACTAACCTAGTCATTGATCTAGGACCAGATTACACTCCCATAATCATAACGTTAACCATTAAATACTAACCTAAACACAGATCTAGGACCAGATTACACTTTCCTAATACTGTCCTGAACCATTAGAGGGAAAACACATAACTGACCTTAGATCAGGGTGTAGGAGGAACCGTATTCTACTTGTTAACAGGAAGTAGGTCATAAAAAGTGGCACTATTGATGTGTCTGGCAGAGCTTGGTCTTATCCAGGCCAACACACACACACACACACACACACTGTAACCTACTTTCACATCTAAACTCATATATTACCAGAGACATTAGGGACTTCATCTCTTAAGAGCTGTGACTGTATTTCTCTCGCCTGTATCTGGCTCCTGTGTACTTCAGACTGTGTTCACATCACAACTAACCCATTTAAACCAATGTTTCTTCATCCTGGTTCTGGGGACCCAAACGGGGTGCATTTTTATTTTTGCCATAGCACGACGCACTTGATCCCACTAATCACAGGTTTGATCATGAGTTGATGAGTGGAATCAGGTGTTAGTGCTAGGGGCAAAAACTCAAATGTATAGCCCTTTGGCTGCATTTACACAAGTAGACCAATTAGGATATTTTCCCCAATTATTGGCTCAGTTTGCAAACAGGGTCTTTGGTTAGTTCTCTATTTCAAATGTCCTCCAATAAGACGGCATGTTCTACAGCCGTCCTCCAATAGGATGTTAGGATGAACAGAACAGTCACAGAATGCTTTGTCCTGCAGTAGTGCTGACTTCAGCAATATCACTGAAGAACTGCAATACACACTGAGAGAAAGAAAGAGAGAGAGAGAAGAGAGGGAGAGAAGAGAGGGAGAAGGAGGGAGCAGGAGAGAGAGAAGAGAGAGAAGGAGAGAGCAGGAGAGAGCAGGAAAGAGGAGTGAAAGGAGAGGAGAGAGACTTGAGGACAGAGAAAATAAAGAATGGAGACATCAGCAGTTCAATCAGTATCACCTTTCTGACAAATCCCCCACACACACACACACACACACACACACACACACACACACACACACACACACACACACACACACACACACACACACACACACACACACACACACACACACACACACACACACACACACACACACACACACGTCAATTTGGGTATGCTGACACAAACATGACCTCCTTGCCAGTTCTCAATGAAGAGAGCGAGAGACGGGGAGAGAGAAGAGAGAGAGAAGAGAGAGAGAGAGAGAGAGAGGCGAGAGAGGTGAGAGAGGAGAGAGAGAAGGGAGAGAGAAGAGAGAGAGAACAGAGAGAGAAAAGAGAGAAAGAGAAGAGAGAGAGAAGAGAGAGAGAGGCGAGAGAGAGGCGAGAGAGAGAAGAGAGAGAAGAGAGAGAGGCGAGAGAGGAGAGAGAGAGAGGGGAGAGAGAGAAGAGAGAGAAGAGAGACTTGAGGAGAAAATAAAGAATGGAGATATCAGCAGTTCAGAGATTTCAGTGAAGGGATGTAAAAGCACTGTTCTTGTTCTACCCTTGAATTCCTCTTTTCCTCCCCAGTAACATCAGTCCAATCAACATGGGCTATCCCCTGTAAGGGTCCTTGTAGCAGACGAGTGACTGAGGATAGAGCCCTCATTGGTCCGTTGAACGTGGAGGAGAACTAACTGCAGCTCGTGGTGCCCACAGCGTTTTACATCTGTCATGGAAATTCAGTACTGAGAGAGATTTGGTCATTTCTTCAAACAATCATCTTTATTTAATATTGATTAATTATTGCTAAAATGAGCCTGGTCGATCCTCCACCCTTGAGTGTTGGACCGAGTAACCTAAGCTTTACACAAATGCAGAGTACTATATATAGCTGACACTAACAATGCTCAGTCATGGTAGGTTCATAAGGAGTATCATAAGCCACTCTGGGTTCATCCTGTCATTATCTGCACGTGGGTGTTGTCCTAACCCCTCCCTGGCTTAGTTTCCCAGATGCAAGGATGATTTAGAGACAATGAGGAATTGTTCTAAACTCCTCCTGGCTATCTCTATCTCGGTTACACCCACCACATCTTGTCTATGTAATGCAGTGTTTAACTCATTTGTCAGCTCAAGCCATCTCTAGTGACCACAAGCCCAGATTAGCTGCAGGGAACTAGAGTGGAGACCATAAAAACACAGCATTAGCAGGACAGAAATATCTTACTGTTTGTTCAGTAAATAATTGTTTACTATTAATATCAAACAAATCAGGTATGTCATTTTTTAATCACACGTCACCCTGTTTATGGTCAGCTGTGCATGGGAAGTAGAGGAATAGGTGCATTTGACAGGTGGTGATGCAAGGCGTGTCTATTCCCAGCAGTGTCACACACACACACCTCCTATCCATGCAGCAGCCCGCTATAGGTTACTAGGGGCCCCCCCGACTATTAAATATACAGTATACAGTACATGTCAAAAGTTTGGACACACCTACTCATTCAATGGGTTTTCTTTATTTTTATTATTTTCTACATTGTAGAATAATAGTGAAGACATCAAAACTATGAAATAACACATGAAATCATGTAGTAACCAAAAACATTTTAAACAAATCAAAATATATTTTAGATTCTTCAAAGTAGCCACCCTTTGCCTTGATGACAGATTTGCACACTCTTGGCATTCTCTCAACCAGCTTCATGAGGTAGTCACCTGGAATGCATTTCAATTAACAGGTGTGCCTTGTTAAAAGTACATTTGTGGAATTTCTTTCCTTCTTAATGCATTTAATGCCAATTATGTTGTGACAAGGTAGGGGTGGTAAACAGAAGATAGCCCTATTTGGTAAAAGACCAAGTCCATATTATGGCAAGAACAGCTCAAATAAGCAAAAATAAATGACAGTCCATCATTACTTTAAGACATGAAAGTCAGTGAATCCGCAAAATTTCAGGGACTTTGAAAGTTTCTTCAAGTGCAGTCGCTAAAACCATCAAGCGCTATGATGAAACTGGCTCTCATGAGGACCACCACAGGAACGGAAGACCCAGAATGACCTCTGCTGCAGAGGATAAGTTCATTAGAATTACCGGCCTCAGAAATTGCAGCCCAAATAAATGCTTCAAACTTTAAGTAACAGACACATCTCAACATCAACTGTTCTGAGGAGAAAGCGTAAATCAGGCCTTCATGGTCGAATTGCTGCAAAAAAATTTGAGGCACACTAAACCATCATGGCTACCAAAGCATTCTGCAGCGATACACCATCCATTTTTTTTATTTATTTAACTAGGCAAGTCAGTTAAGAACAAATTCTTATTTATAATGACGGCCTACCCCGGCCAAACCCTAACCCAGACTACGCTGGGCCAATTGTGCGCCACCCTATGGGACTCCCAATCACGGCCAGGTAGTGATACAGCCTGGAATCAAACCAGGGTCTGTAGTGACACCTCTAGCACTGAGATGCAGTGCCTTAGACCGATGCGCCACTCAAGAGCCCTATCTGGGTTGCGCTTAGTGGGACTATAATTTGTTTTTAAACGGGACAATGACCCAACAGTGCTCAGGATATGTGGGAACTCCTTCAAGACTGTTGGAAAAGCATTCCAGATGAATCTGGTTGAGAGAATGCCAAGAGCGTGAAAGCTGTCATCAATGCAAAGGGTGGCTACTTAAAAAAAAATCTAAAATATATTTTGATTTGTTTAACACTTTTTTGCTTACTACATGATTCCATATGTGTTATTTCATAGTTTTGATGTCTTCACTATTATTCTACAACGTAGAAAATAGTAAAAAATAATGAAAAACCCAAGAATGAGTAGTTGTGTCCATAATGTTTAACTGGTACTGTATATAAACTGAGTCAGGGTCTCAACTTATTCTTGAGAATTAGAAAAGTACAATTTCTAGATGTGTTTTTTGTTCATCAGCAGTTTTTCTCTTGTTGTCAGCAGTGGTGGAAAAAGTACCCAGTTGTCATACTCGAGTAAAAGTATAGATACCTTACTAGAAAGTTACTCAAGTAAAAGTCAGCCAGTAAAATACTACATGAGTAAAAGTCTAAAAGTATTTGATTTTAAATATACTTAAGTATCAAAAGTAAATGTAATTGCTCAATTATACTTAAGTATCAAAAGTAAAAAATTACTTAAAATTTCCTTTGATTAAGCAAAGCAGACGGCACCATTTTCTTGTTTTTAAAATGTACAGATAGCCAGGGGCACAGTCCAACACTCAGAGATTATTTACAAAAGATGCATTTGTGTTTAGTGAATCCGCCAAGCCAGAGGCAGTAGGGATGACTACATGTTCTCTTGATAAGTGCGTGAATTTAACTATTTTCCTGTCCTGCTATGCAATCCAAATGTAACGAGTACTTTTTGGTGTCAGGGAAAATGCATAGAATAAAAAGTACAATATTTTCTTTAGGAATGTAGTGAAGTAAAAGTTGTCAAAAATAGAAATAATACCCCCCTTTATTTTGACTTAAGTACTTTACACCACTGGTTGTCAGTCCCTCAATTAGCCAATGTCAGCTAACATTGTTTTGATTGCTAGGTAAGGTAGTCTACCCAGCTATCTAACCCTTGTAATAGGCCTAATCATCACCAAATTACCGACGGGACACAGGGCATCTGCTCAGGGGCCCTGACCTGAGGGCCCCCATTGATTTTATTAGTCACTCCCACACATATCACTAAAACGTTCTGCCTGCGAGGAGGGGAGGTGCCCCCTGACAAAACCTTGCGTAGGGCCCCCAAAAGGCTAGAGGAAGCACTGACTACTAAACTACCAAAGCACTCATGCAAATATTCTTATGCAACGCGATGTGCTCATCGTCCAATCTGAGCTGTCAAGAAAACATGGCTACACTAACCACAACATACACCCTCAAATTGCCTACACTACCTATACAACACACCGCTTATGTTGCAAAAATAAACTGGCGACTAATGTCAAACGAACTAATAGCCTATCGAAATCATCCAAGTTTCAGTAATAGAAAGCTTTGGCTATGTTTAAAAATCGCAGTATTTTGTTACATTTTTTATGTCGCGGTAGCCTAAAAACCCAGGTGTCCTATGTGTTTAGTTTACCGCATTCTGTCCTTTCCGCTTACCTCTGCCATGATCACCTCCCTCCTCCTACACCAGGCACCATCCTCCTCTCCGCTCCTTCCCTCTCTCTGCAGTGTCGGTATTCCCCCAGCAGTACTAAACCACCGGTATCAGCAGCACTGAACCGTAGCACAGAGATGCAGCGAGTAAGGGAGCTATCGGTAGGCTATTCCCGAATGAGGCCAGACAAGCAGAATGCCATGCTTCAGCCCCGTGCGTGGAACGGCAGTGGAATTCCGAAGGGACTCGTAGTCTGTTCCTTTTCGGGTGAAGTTGCGAGACACGAGGCGGGCAGCAACTGTGAAATCCGCATAGGACAACCAACGGCATGGCACACTCACGCGCCCACTCACACACGCACGCATGGCAGGTACTCGTACACACAGCTGAGAGAGGGAGAGCGAGGGGGTGGGATGGGGGTGGATACTGGGTAGTGGGTAGCATGCAGTCAGCGTTTAACCCACGCTCCTCCGATGCAGAATCAGTGTGTGAGTGAGGTAGCTATGTATGACAACCACATATCACAGTCATAGGAAGTAAACAAAGATAGTAAGTTCACAAAGCAAGTTTATTGACGTCATAGTGAGGAAATAAACCTCTGCACCTGTGATGGATTCTCTGTACAAATGTGTGTGTTAGGGAAGAGTGGAATGTATTATAGTGTGATCAGAGAGCGTGTGTGTGTGTGTGTGTGTCAGCTCAGGCCTGTCCCTCTGCAGACTCATCCAACAGCACACACAGAGAGTCCACTAAGCCTTCCATTAGAATATACACCTGGAAGAGAAAGACAGAGAGAGAGATAAAGGAAGAGAGAAAGACAGAGAAAGAGAGACACAGAAAGAGAGAGAGAGGGGGGAGAGAGAGAGCGACAGAGAGAGAGATAAAGGAAGCGAGAGAGGGGGGAGAGAGAGCGACAGAGAAAGGAAGAGAGAGAGAGAGTGACAGAGAGAGAGAGAGAAAGGAAGAGAGAGAGAGAGGAAGGAAGAGAGGGAGAAAGGGAGAGAGCGACAGAGAGAGAGAGAGCGACAGAGAGAGAGAGAGAGGGGGAAGATAACAGCAGTGTTAGTAAGCGATTTCGGATAAAGGATTATGGTTATTACAAAAGTACTAATATTACACTAGTAGTGTCTATAGTATAGCATGATGTACAGTAGAGACCGTTTAGTGGCCCTGGTAGTATAGTATAGTATAGTATAGTGTACTAGCCTGTTGGTGCAGCTGTCTCCTGTATTTGCCCTGTAGTTCAGGCTCTACAGTAGAGTCAGTGTGGTGGTCCTGGTAGTCACTCTCAGGGCTGGTTGTGGTGGAGGAGGGCTCTCTGCCTGGTTCTTTACCAGGCTTACCTCCAGGACGCTTGCCCCCTACCACGACCTCCTCACGACCCTTCTTCTTACTGCCTGGACGCTCCTGGAAGAGAGCACAGGAGGCTGCTGAGGGGAGGACGGCTCTTAATAAATGCCGGAACGGAGCAAATGGAATGTCATCAAACACCAGGAAACCATGTGTTTGATCTATTTGATACCATTCCACTTACTGTGCATTCGGAAAGTATTCAGACACCTTGACCTTTTCCACATTTTGTTACGTTACAGCCTTATTCTAAAATTGATTGAATATCTTTTCCCCTAGTCAATCTACACACAATACCCCATACATTTTTGCAAATGTATTACAAATAAAAAACGGAAATATCACATTTGCATAAGTATTCAGACCCTTTAAAATCAGTACTTTGTTGAAGCACTTTTGGCAGCGATTACAGCCTTGAGTCTTCTTGGGTATGACGCTACAAACTTGGCACACCTGTATTTGGGGAGTATCTCCCATTCTTCTCTGCAGATCCTCTCAAGCTCTGTCAGGTTGGATGGGGAGCGTCGCTGCACAGCTGTTTTCAGGTCTCTCCAGAGATGTTTTATCGGGTTCAAGTCCGACCTCTGGCTGGGCCTCTCAAGGACATTCAGAGACTTGTCCCAAAGCCACTCCTGCGTTATCTTGGCTGTGTGCTTAGGGTTGTTGTCCTGTTTGGAAGGTGAACCTTCACCCCAGTCTGAGGTCCTGAGCATGCTGGAGCAGGTTTTCATCAAGGATCTCTCTGTATTTTGCTCCGTTAATCTTTCCCTCAATCCTGACAAGTCTCCCAGTCCCTGCCACTGAAAAACATCCCCACAGCATGATGCTGCCACCACCATGCTTCACCGTAGGGATGGTGCCATGTTTCCTCCAGACGTGATGCTTGGCATTCAGGCCAAAGAGTTCAATCTTGGTTTCATCAGACCAGAGAATCTTGTTTCTCATGGTCTGAGAGTCTTTAGGTATCTTTTGGCAAACTCCAAGCGGGCTGTCACGTGCCTTTTACTGAGGAGTGGTTATCGTTTTGCCACTATCATGACTCTCCTGGTTGAGGATCCAAGGCCTCAGATCAGCTTGGCAAATGGCTGACGTTGACCAGACCCCTCTCATCACCCGCAGAAAAGGAGGGGGGGGGGGGGGGGGTTTGACACCTTAACACTGTAAATTAGGCAGGAGGGGAATCTCCCTCTTTCTCTTCAGTATTGGTAAAGAAATGTCCCTTTTGTCTACAGAATACTTTTTCCGCCAAAACTATAACGTCCCAAAAAAGTCAATATTGGAACAATATTTCTAAGATAGGAATGTTAACAATGGTCAGTGGGGATCTAAAGAATAATCATGTCATATTGCTTTTCATTTTGTGATGTTATTAAAAACTCCATAAACCAAATACTGTAACTTAGGAACGAACCCCCTTTTGGCTGTCAAGTTTATATCCAATACATTGTGAATACAATATGAAGAACGATGAAAATAGTGTTAAGATAGGAATGTGATTTTGGTTTTCTAATAAGATAATGGGTTTTCATGTCCTTTGCACATTAAATAGCCACGGCCCGAATGAGGTCAGAAGAGCGTGTCAGTGTGATGGAACCACCCTTTCCGACCAGAGTGCTTAAAATGACTCGCTAAGAATTAACATACCAGACCAAAATACGTGAGACCGTGAACCACACGTTGAAATGGTTAGAAACTTTGAAACTCTCAACAAGAGGTGAAGAAAATGAACTTATCAGACCAGGACCCCGCCAGTCTGCACCTGCGTGTGTAAAGTGAGTTTGGAACTTTGACTATCTACCCGAGGAAGAAAGGATAAGTTCACCTCAGACAATTACTGGTGAATCATTGAAGCCACAGACAACTAATAAGGACATTGTAACCTCTGGTGGACAATTAGAGCCTTACACCCCCGGGAGAGCCCACCGAAACAACCTTCTGAGAGGGCTTGGTCCTGACCGAGATGGACAACGAATGAAGGCATTCAACACGTAAATGCATTATCCCAAACGGGCGGTGGTTCGTGTGCAAGGTATATGATTCATTTGAAAACAGTCCGAGAATGTGTCCACGATAAGTGTCCCTTTCTTCTCTCTCTTTTCCTCTCTCCATCTAACGTTATGTTGTAACAAGCCGTCATATCTTGTCAGTCCACTAGGGACCTTTGTCTCAAGTAAGTGTGTATGTTATTCTGTTATTATTTAGTTAGCTAGTAAATAAATAATTCAATCAATTTGTGTAGTATTCAATAATGAGCTTGGCTGGGGTTCTTGCGGATCCAAGAAGGTTGCGACCGATCAGAGTGAGACTGATGAGGTAAATATTAATAAGTGACCGTTATCGATTTATCATTTATATCTTCTACAGTTTAATTCAGGAGATGGTAACTCATTAAACAACTTCTTCCGTGGTGCCCCAACTTCCTAATGAGTTAATTGTTACATGATTAATTTAATCAGGTAACAATTAAACATAGTTAGTGAATTAAATGAATAACAGTCATCAGATTAATGAAAGTCACGACACGACATCACTCTACCATAAAGGCCTGATTGGTGGAGTGCTGCAGAGATGGTTGTCCTTCTGGAAGGTTCTCCCATCTCCGCAGAGGAACTCTGGAGCTCTGTCAGAGTGACAATTGGGTTGTTGGTCACCTCCCTGACCAAGGCCCTTCTCCCCCAATTGCTCAGAGCAGCCAGCTCTAAGAAGAGTCTTGGTGGTTCCAAACTTCTTCCATTTAAGATTAATGGAGGCCACTGTGTTATTGGGGACCTTCAATGTTGCAGAAATGTTTTGGTACCCTTCCTCAGATATATGCCTCGACACAATCCTGTCTCAGAGCTAGACAAACAATTCCTTCGACCTCATAGCTTGGTTTTTGCTCTGACATGCACTGTCAACTGTGGGACCTTATACAGACAAGTGGGTGCCTTTCCAAATCATGTCCAATCAATTGAATTTACCACAGGTGGACTCCAATGAAGTTGTAGAAACATCTAAAGGATGATCGATGGAAACAGGATGCACCTGAGCTCAATTTCGAGTCTCATAGCAAAGGGAAGGAATACTTATGTAAATGTGATATCAGTTTTTTATTTTTAATACATATACAAACATTTCTTAAAACCTGTTTTTGCTTTTTCATTACGGGGTATTGTGTGTAGACGATTAGAAGAAAAATAAGGCTGTAACGTAACAAAATGCGTAGCAAAAAAGAGGTCTGATTACTTTCCGAATCCACCGTATACCACTCCAGCCATTACCAAGAGCCAGTCCTCCACAATTAAGGTGCCACCAACCTCCTGTGGGAGAGAGGGATGGGGGAGGAGGGGAGAGGGATGGGGAGGGAGAGAGAGGGATGGGGAGGGAGGGAGAGAGAGAGAGGGATGGGTTAGAGTGAGAGCAGGACACCCCCCCACCACATCTTCTTACTGCCAGGATGCTCCTGGAAGAGAGGGATGGGGGAGGAGGGGAGAGGGATGGGGGAGTGAGGGAGGGAGGGAGAGAGGGATGGGGGTAGGGAGAGAGATGGTTAGAGAGCGAGGGAGGGATGCGGAGAGGGGGATGGTGGAGGGAGGGAGATGGTGGGTTATAGAGAGAGAAAGAGAGAGTTAGAGAGAGAGAGTTAGAGAGAATGAACCCAGGTGGGGAGAGAGAGATAAAGAAAAACAGACAGAGACAGAAAGAGAGAGAGATAGATAGATAGATAGATAGATAGATAGATAGATAGATAGATAGATAGATAGATAGATAGATAGATAGATAGATAGATAGATAGATAGATAGATAGATAGATAGATAGATAGATAGATAGATAGATAGATAGATAGATAGATAGATAGATAGATAGATAGATAGATAGATAGATAGAGAGTGGGTGTGCTGGTAGTAGTGTCTTTGTGATTGTGATATTTCAGCCGTACGTTCTGTTCATAGTTGTTGGTGTACAGATGGACATGCCTCTAGCTGTGTGTGTGTGTGTGTGTGTGTGTGTGTGTGTGTGTGTGTGTGTGTGTGTGTGTGTGTGTGTGTGTGTGTGTGTGTGTGTGTGTGTGTGTGTGTGTGTGTGTGTGTGTGTGTGCGCGCCGCCTACGTGTGTGTAGTGTGTGTGTAATGTGTGTGTGACCTGTACAGGTGTCATAACTCACAACCTGGACACAGTTTGAGAGCAGATGCACATATTCACACAGTGTTCGGTTACCATGGCACCTGGTGACAAATAAACTGTTGCTCACCTATGACTCACCTAACCACCAGAGAGATGGAGAGAGAGAGGAGGGAGAGAGAGAGGAGAAAGAGGAGAGAGAGGCAGACAGGCAGACAAGCAGACAGACAAGCAGACAGGCAGGCAGACATACAGACAGACAAGCAGGAAGACAGACAAACATACAGGCAGACAAACAGGCAGACACAGATAGGCAGACATACAGGCAGACAAACAGGCAGACAAACAGACAGACAGGCAGGTGTTTGCTGCCATCTGGTGTTGGTGTCAACCCTGTTCCTGGAGAGAAACCCTCCTGTAGGTTTTAACGTAAAATCATCCCTGAAAACCTACAGGAGGTGAAAACCTACAGGAGGGTATCTCTCCAGGAACAGGGTTGGAGATAAAACCTACAGGAGGGTGTCTCTCCAGGAACAGGGTTGGAGATAAAACCTACAGGAGGGTGTCTCTCCAGGAACAGGGTTGGAGATAAAACCTACAGGAGGGTATCTCTCCAGGAACAGGGTTGGAGATAAAACCTACAGGAGGGTGTCTCTCCAGGAACAGGGTTGGAGATAAAACCTACAGGAGGGTGTCTCTCCAGGAACAGGGTTGGAGATAAAACCTACAGGAGGGTGTCTCTCCAGGAACAGGGTTGGAGATAAAACCTACAGGAGGGTGTCTCTCCAGGAACAGGGTTGGAGATAAAACCTACAGGAGGGTGTCTCTCCAGGAACAGGGTTGGAGATAAAACCTACAGGAGGGTATCTCTCCAGGAACAGGGTTGGAGATAAAACCTACAGGAGGGTGTCTCTCCAGGAACAGGGTTGGAGTTAAAACCTACAGGAGGGTGTCTCTCCAGGAACAGGGTTGGAGATAAAACCTACAGGAGGGTATCTCTCCAGGAACAGGGTTGGAGATAAAACCTACAGGAGGGTATCTCTCCAGGAACAGGGTTGGAGAGCCCTGATCTAGACACTTTAGAGGTCTGAAGGGATTGGATAGGTATAAATCATCTGGTAATAGCTCCACCCCATTCTCTGATTGGATAGGTATAAATCATCTGGTAATAGCTCCACCCCACTCTCTGATTGGATAGGTATAAATCATCTGGTAATAGCTCCACCCCATTCTCTGATTGGATAGGTATAAATCATCTGGTAATAGCTCCACCCCACTCTCTGATTGGATAGGTATAAATCATCTGGTAATAGCTCCACCCCATTCTCTGATTGGATAGGTATAAATCATCTGGTAATAGCTCCACCCCATTCTCTGATTGGATAGGTATAAATCATCTGGTAATAGCTCCACCCCACTCTCTGATTGGATAGGTATAAATCATCTGGTAATAGCTCCACCCCATTCTCTGATTGGATAGGTATAAATCATCTGGTAATAGCTCCACCCCATTCTCTGATTGGATAGGTATAAATCATCTGGTAATAGCTCCACCCCACTCTCTGATTGGATAGGTATAAATCATCTGGTAATAGCTCCACCCCACTCTCTGATTGGATAGGTATAAATCATCTGGTAATAGCTCCACCCCACTCTCTGATTGGATAGGTATAAATCATCTGGTAATAGCTCCACCCCACTCTCTGATTGGATAGGTATAAATCATCTGGTAATAGCTCCACCCCACTCTCTGATAGACTAGGAGTTACACTATATTACTAACACCTATCTGATCCTTTCAGATAAACATAGTATCTCTGGTTAGGAATAGAGCTTGATAACATATACACAAAGTGACTAGGGGGTAGGAGGTTAAGGGGTAGGAGGTTAAGGGGTAGGAGGTTAGGGGGTAGGAGGTTAAGGGGTAGGAGTTTAAGGGGTAGGAGTTTAAGGGGTAGGAGTTTAAGGGGTAGGAGTTTAGGGGGTAGGAGGTTAAGGGGTAGGAGGTTAGGGGGTAGGAGGTTAAGGGGTAGCAGGTTAGGGGGTAGGAGGTTATGGGGTAGGAGATTAAGGGGTAGGAGGTTAAGGGGTAGGAGGTTAAGGGGTAGGAGGTTAGGGGGTAGGAGGTTAGGGGGTAGGAGATTAAGGGGTAGGAGGTTAAGGGGTAGGAGGTTAAGGGGTAGGAGGTTAGGGGGTAGGAGGTTAAGGGGTAGGAGGTTCGGGGACAGGAGGTTAAGGGGTAGGAGGTTAGGGGGTAGGAGGTTAAGGGGTAGGAGGTTAGGGGGTAGGAGGTTAAGGGGTAGGAGGTTAGGGGGTAGGAGGTTAAGGGGTAGGAGGTTCGGGGACAGGAGGTTAAGGTGTAGGAGGTTAGGGATGATATGGGGATTTATTTTTTAGATTAGGTGAGTTCCTCACCTCCACTGGTTTCTCCTTCACAGCAGGCTTGGCTGCTCCCTTCTTCTCCTCCTTCTCTTTGACACTCCCTCCTTTCTTCTCCTCCTTCAGGGTTGCTCCTGCCTTCTTCTCAAACTTCTCCTCTTTCTTCATCTTTCCCCCTGGAAAGGAATGGGCTGATAGTGGGTTGTAGTGGTAGACAGGCTGATAGTGGGTTGTAGTGGTAGACAGGCTGATAGTGGGTTGTAGTGGTAGACAGGGTGATAGTGGGTTGTAGTGGTAGACAGGGTGATAGTGGGTTGTAGTGGTAGACAGGCTGATAGTGGGTTGTAGTGGTAGACAGGGTGATAGTGGGTTGTACTGGTAGACCGGCTGATAGTGGGTTGTAGTGGTAGACAGGCTGATAGTGGGTTGTAGTGGCAGACAGGCTGATAGTGGGTTGTAGTGGCAGACAGGGTGATAGTGGGTTGTAGTGGTAGACAGGCTGATAGTGGGTTGTAGTGTTAGACAGGGTGATAGTGGGTTGTAGTGGTAGACAGGCTGATAGTGGGTTGTAGTGGTAGACAGGCTGATAGTGGGTTGTAGTGGTAGACAGGCTGATAGTGGGTTGTAGTGGTAGACAGGGTGATAGTGGGTTGTAGTGGTAGACAGGCTGATAGTGGGTTGTAGTGGTAGACAGGCTGATAGGGGGTTGTAGTGGTAGACAGGCTGATAGTGGGTTGTAGTGGTAGACAGGCTGATAGTGGGTTGTAGTGGTAGACAGGCTGATAGTGGGTTGTAGTGGTAGACAGGCTGATAGTGGGTTGTAGTGGTAGACAGGCTGATAGTGGGTTGTAGTGGTAGACAGGCTGATAGTGGGTTGTAGTGGTAGACAGGCTGATAGTGGGTTGTAGTGGTAGACAGGCTGATAGTGGGTTGTAGTGGTAGACAGGCTGATAGTGGGTTGTACTGGTAGACAGGCTGATAGTGGGTTGTACTGGTAGACAGGCTGATAGTGGGTTGTAGTGGTAGACAGGCTGATAGTGGGTTGTAGTGGTAGACGGGCTGATAGTGGGTTGTAGTGGTAGACGGGCTGATAGTGGTTCTAGTGGTAGACGGGCTGATAGTGGGTTGTAGTGGTAGACAGGGTGATGGTGGGTTGTACTGGTAGACAGGGTGATAGTGGGTTGTAGTGGTAGACAGGCTGATAGCGGGTTGTACTGGTAGACAGGCTGATAGTCAGTTCTAGTGGTAGACAGGCTGATAGTGGGTTCTAGTGGTAGACAGGCTGATAGTGGGTTCTAGTGGTAGACAGGCTGATAGTGGAATGTAGTGGTAGACAGGCTGATAGTAGAATGTAGTGGTAGACAGGCTGATAGTGGGTTGTAGTGGTAGACAGGCTGATAGTAGTTGTACTGGTAGACAGGCTAATAGTGGGTTGTACTGGTAGACAGGCTGATAGTGGGATGTAGTGGTAGACAGGCTGATAGTGGGTTGTACTGGTAGACAGGCTAATAGTGGGTTGTACTGGCAAACAGGCTGATAGTATGTTGTAGTGGCAGACAGGCTGATAGTGGGTTCTAGTGGTAGACAGGCTGATAGTGGGTTCTAGTGGTAGACAGGCTGATAGTGGGTTCTAGTGGTAGACAGGCTGATAGTGGGTTGTAGTGGTAGACAGGCTGATAGTGGGTTGTACTGGTAGACAGGCTGATAGTGGGTTGTACTGGTAGACAGGCTGATAGTGGGTTGTACTGGTAGACAGGTGATAGTGGGTTATACTGGTAGACAGGCTGATAGTGGGTTGTACTGGTAGACAGGCTGATAGTGGGTTGTAGTGGTAGACAGGCTGATAGTGGGTTGTAGTGGTAGACAGGCTGATAGTGGTTTGTAGTGGCAGACAGGCTGATAGTGGGTTGTAGTGGTAGACAGGCTGATAGTGGGTTGTAGTGGTAGACAGGGTGATAGTGGGTTGTAGTGGTAGACAGGCTGATAGTGGGTTGTAGTGGTAGACAGGCTGATAGTGGGTTGTAGTGGTAGACGGGCTGATAGTGGGTTGTAGTGGTAGACGGGCTGATAGTGGGTTGTAGTGGTAGACGGGCTGATAGTGGGTTGTACGTAGACGGGCTGATAGTGGGTTGTAGTGGTAGACGGGCTGATAGTGGGTTGTACTGGTAGACGGGCTGATAGTGGGTTGTACTGGTAGACAGGCTGATAGTGGGTTGTACTGGTAGACAGGCTGATAGTGGGTTGTACTGGTAGACAGGCTGATAGTGGGTTGTAGTGGTAGACAGGCTGATAGTGGGTTGTAGTGGTAGACAGGCTGATAGTGGTTTGTAGTGGCAGACAGGCTGATAGTGGGTTGTAGTGGTAGACAGGCTGATAGTGGGTTGTAGTGGTAGACAGGCTGATAGTGGGTTGTAGTGGTAGACAGGCTGATAGTGGGTTGTAGTGGTAGACGGGCTGATAGTGGGTTGTAGTGGTACACGGGCTGATAGTGGGTTGTACTGGTAGACAGGCTGATAGTGGGTTGTAGTGGTAGACAGGCTGATAGTGGGTTGTACTGGTAGACAGGCTGATAGTGGGTTGTACTGGTAGACAGGCTGATAGTGGGTTGTACTGGTAGACAGGCTGATAGTGGGTTGTAGTGGTAGACAGGCTGATAGTGGGTTGTAGTGGTAGACGGGCTGATAGTGGGTTGTAGTGGTAGACGGGCTGATAGTGTGTGTGTTTGTGTGTATGTCAGTGTACATGCTTGTGTGTGTCATGTGTGTGTCGTGGTGGTGGTCCTGTGTGTGTTAGACTCACAGCTGTGGTGGTGGTCCTGTGTGTGTTAGACTCACAGCTGTGGTGGTGGTCCTGTGTGTGTTAGACTCACAGCTGTGGTGGTGGTCCTGTGTGTTAGACTCACAGCTGTGGTGGTGGTCCTGTGTGTGTTAGACTCACAGCTGTGGTGGTGGTCCTGTGTGTGTTAGACTCACAGCTGTGGTGGTGGTCCTGTGTGTGTTAGACTCACAGCTGTGGTGGTGGTCCTGTGTGTGTTAGACTCACAGCTGTGGTGGTGGTCCTGTGTGTTAGACTCACAGCTGTGGTGGTGGTCCTGTGTGTGTTAGACTCACAGCTGTGGTGGTGGTCCTGTGTGTTAGACTCACAGCTGTGGTGGTGGTCCTGTGTGTTAGACTCACAGCTGTGGTGGTTGTCCTGTGTGTTAGACTCACAGCTGTGGTGGTGGTCCTGTGTGTTAGACTCACAGCTGTGGTGGTGGTCCTGTGTGTGTTAGACTCACAGCTGTGGTGGTTGTCCTGTGTGTTAGACTCACAGCTGTGGTGGTTGTCCTGTGTGTTAGACTCACAGCTGTGGTGGTGGTCCTGTGTGTTAGACTCACAGCTGTGGTGGTGGTCCTGTGTGTTAGACTCACAGCTGTGGTGGTGGTCCTGTGTGTTAGACTCACAGCTGTGGTGGTGGTCCTGTGTGTTAGACTCACAGCTGTGGTGGTGGTCCTGTGTGTTAGACTCACAGCTGTGGTGGTGGTCCTGTGTGTTAGACTCACAGCTGTGGTGGTGGTCCTGTGTGTGTTAGACTCACAGCTGTGGTGGTTGTCCTGTGTGTTAGACTCACAGCTGTGGTGGTTGTCCTGTGTGTTAGACTCACAGCTGTGGTGGTGGTCCTGTGTGTTAGACTCACAGCTGTGGTGGTTGTCCTGTGTGTTAGACTCACAGCTGTGGTGGTGGTCCTGTGTGTTAGACTCACAGCTGTGGTGGTGGTCCTGTGTGTGTTAGACTCACAGCTGTGGTGGTTGTCCTGTGTGTTAGACTCACAGCTGTGGTGGTTGTCCTGTGTGTTAGACTCACAGCTGTGGTGGTTGTCCTGTGTGTTAGACTCACAGCTGTGGTGGTTGTCCTGTGTGTTAGACTCACAGCTGTGGTGGTGGTCCTGTGTGTTAGACTCACAGCTGTGGTGGTGGTCCTGTGTGTGTTCCTCCCATGTGTCTGTCTCAGGGAGACCCAGTAGATGTCTGAGCCACAGAGCTGCACTGACCAGACCGTCCAACAGCTCTCTCCACAGCTGCAACCTGCAGGGGTTGACACACACACACACACACACACACACACACACACCACACACACACACACACACACACACACACACACACACACACACACACACACACACACACACACACACACACACACACACACACACTTTTTTATAATCAACTGCACTGTTGATCAATTTCTGTTGTAGCCTTTCATTCTTTAGTTTCCCCATCAATATTCCCTCGTCTCTTTTCTCCAGACCGGTGCT
Organism: Salmo salar; assembly: GCF_965601325.2. Lineage (NCBI taxonomy): Eukaryota > Metazoa > Chordata > Actinopteri > Salmoniformes > Salmonidae > Salmo > Salmo salar. Next base: position 14,296,589 of record NC_138302.1, read on the forward strand.
GCATCTCTGTCTCCCTTCCTGTCTCTCTTTCTTTCTCTCTCCTCCCACCTCTATATTTATTTCTCCCTCCCTCCCTCCCTCCCTCCCTCCCTCCTCACCCTATAGCGTTGAGTGGTAGTGGCGTGTGTTGTATGAGTGGCTGGGTGAGCTCCAGGAGGAGGGTGTTATAGAGGCCCAGAGCCCCCTCTCTGGTGAGCCTCTCCTGGGGTTCATCCTGCTCCCCGTCCCCCTGGGGTAGAGCCAGCACCGCCTGGAGAGGGGAACAGAGAGGAGAGGAGAGGAGAGGAGAGGAGAGGAGAGGAGAGGAGAGGAGAGGAGAGGAGAGGAGAGGAGAGGAGAGGAGAGGAGAGGAGAGGAGAGGAGGAGATAGAAAGGTTAGGGGTTCCATCCCCGGTTGAGACTCTGTGAATGGGACCTGTTGCATCTCTGCTGCGCACGTGAGGTATGTGTGTGTACCTGTCGTAGTGTAGACACAGAGAGGTCCCAGGCTGTTTCTCTGTCTTCTCCTGTTTCTGCGGTCACCTGCTGCCACAGGCTCTTCAGCGCCTCCACTGTCTCATAACGGTACTGCAGCTAGGACCGAGATGGACCAACAGTTTACTGTTACAAACACAGTATGGGCCAGTTGTGTTGTGTGTGTGTGTGTGTGTGTGTGTGACTAAACAACCCAACAGAAAGAGGAAGGTGTTATTCTATTCAGAAATCAGCTAGAACCATGAATGAACCTAAATCATCGTCATCATAGTAATCACTGAGGACTCCTTTAAGTCTTTGTCCTTTTTTCTGTTGGTCTGTTTTTACATATTGAGAGAGAATCCATTCATGTTCAACGGCAAAAGCCATGATCACACATAATTATAGTAATGGCTGATAATGTTGATAATGACAGTGGCTGTGTCTGAAATGTCATCCTATCCCCTATATATATAGGGTGTCTACCCACTCTGCCTAGAGTGTGAAAACACCCTTTGTTTTTGAAATTTCACTTCCTTACGTTAGAAAATACATTTTTACAAAGACAAATATGATTCTTCATGTCCTGAATCGTTCAGTGGGGTCTTTCTCTCATCATTATCGTTATATCTAAGAAGCTGGATGTCGTTACCTAATACATCCCATAATAAGCACCGAGCTCTGTTGACATAGTGGTGCCGATTTCTCCTAGTGACTTTAGAGGATTTTACATGTTGTGGTGGTCGTTTCTGCGGGTCGCAAAAAGCTAAAGTAGCCTGACATGAGCTGAATTAAATGTAAAAGTCTTTGAAAATAAAAAGCTTTGTGCCCCGTCGGCATTTCGCAGAGATATTCTTTTTTTTTGGTGAGAAATCTCACATTAATAATTCAAAAGTGTATACAAAACTTAATTTGAAAATACTACACGTCATGTCTCGAAATCAATATCTATTTTACCTCGATATTGTTTTATGCCCTGCGGATTCAAGAAGAAAGATGGTGAGTTCAACGGTGAACCTGTCAGTTAGCCTTAATTCTCTGACGCGATGCTATTAACCTGATTCAGGACAAAAACATTTATCTGGCCTTCATTGATTTAGTCGCCCTAATTCTGGTCATCCTACAAGGGTAAAAACTCCAATAACCTTTGAACAGATTATCATAGAGACTTGAGGTTTGGACCATTGGTTTTCTCAGAGGACTATCTACACAATGCACATATTTACCCATTGGTCAAAATATGTGTTTTTGATTGCACACTTTACTATATAGTGCACTACTACCAGGGCCCTGGTCAAAAGTAGTGCACACTGCGTCCCAAATGGCATCCTATTCCTCAGTTCCAAACAGACACATCAGAGTGATGATGCTGGCTGTGTGTAACTGAGAGAATGAACGTTCAGAGTGAAGGTTACTGGTTGTGTGGATTCTGAGAGAATGGACGTTCAGAGTGATGATGCTGGCTGTGTGGATTCTGAGAGAATGGACGTTCAGGGTGATGATGCTGGCTGTTTGGAACTGAGAGAATGGACGTTCAGAGTGAGGATGCTGGCTGTGTGGATTCTGAGAGAATGAACGTTCAGAGTGAACGATGCTGGCTGTGTGGAACTGAGAGAATGGACGTTCAGAGTGATGATGCTAGCTGTGTGGATGCTGAGAGAACAGACATTCAGAGTGAAGATGCTGGCTGTGTGGAACTGAGAGAATGGACGTTCAGAGTGATGATGCTGGCTGTGTGGATACTGAGAGAATGGACGTTCAGAGTGAGGATGCTGGCTGTGTGGATTCTGAGAGAATGGACGTTCAGAGTGATGATGCTGGCTGTTTGGAACTGAGAGAATGGACGTTCAGAGTGAGGATCCTGGCTGTGTGGATTCTGAGAGAATGGACGTTCAGAGTGATGATGCTGGTTGTGTGGAACTGAGAGAATGAACGTTCAGAGTGAACGATGCTGGCTGTGTGGAACTGAGAGAATGGACGTTCAGAGTGATGATGCTAGCTGTGTGGATGCTGAGAGAACAGACGTTCAGAGTGAAGATGCTGGCTGTGTGGAACTGAGAGAATGGACGTTCAGAGTGATGATGCTGGCTGTGTGGAACTGAGAGAATGGACGTTCAGAGTGAGGATGCTGGCTGTGTGGATACTGAGAGAATGGACGTTCAGAGTGATGATGCTGGCTGTGTGGAACTGAGAGAACGGACGTTCAGAGTGAACGATGCTGGCTGTGTGGAACTGAGAGAATGGACTTCAGAGTGAGGATGCTGGCTGTGTTGAACTGAGAGAATGGACGTTCAGAGTGATGATGCTAGCTGTGTGGATGCTGAGAGAATAGACGTTCAGAGTGAAGATGCTGGCTGTGTGGAACTGAGAGAATGGACGTTCAGAGTGATGATGCTGGCTGTGTGGAACTGAGAGAATGGACGTTCAGAGTGATGATGCTGGCTGTGTGGAACAGAGAATGGACGTTCAGAGTGATGATGCTGGCTGTTTGGAACTGAGAGAACGGACGTTCAGAGTGATGATGCTGGCTGTGTGGAACTGAGAGAATGGACGTTCAGAGTGAGGATGCTGGCTGTGTGGATTCTGAGAGAATGGACGTTCAGAGTGATAATGCTGGCTGTTTGGAACTGAGAGAATGGACGTTCAGAGTGAGGATGCTGGCTGTGTGGATTCTGAGAGAATGGACGTTCAGAGTGATGATGCTGGTTGTGTGGAACTGAGAGAATGAACGTTCAGAGTGAACGATGCTGGCTGTGTGGAACTGAGAGAATGAACGTTCAGAGTGAAGGTTACTGGTTGTGTGGATTCTGAGAGAATGGACGTTCAGAGTGATGATGCTGGCTGTGTGGAACTGAGAGAATGGACGTTCAGAGTGAGGATGCTGTCTGTGTGGAACTGAGAGAATGGACGTTCAGAGTGATGATGCTGTCTGTGTGGAACTGAGAGAATGGACGTCCAGAGCTGTTTTAGTGTCTCTGACCCCTGTGCTTAGGTGTCTGTGGTCGTGACAGTTTATGGATTTTGCGGGGGATTCTTTGCCCCCTCGTCTTTGTTAAAGGTAGACTCAGCAAGATTGTAACGATCAGCATCACAGATATTAAGATGAGCTCAATGCAAGACTTTGCTCTCACAGAGGTGCACTTCTCACTACTACGACGTGGTATCCACGGGAGCCACAACAGTGGAGAGGTGATGCCTCTTAGTTGTAGTGGAAATTGACGGGATATTGTGTTTACTTGGTGTATGCGACATCATCTCTCTGAGTCTACCTTCCAGGTGTAGTGTACCTTTGGGTTCCTGTTGTGGAAGTGTTCTTCCTCGGTGGTGTAGAGCTCCGCAGGGGAGCTGGGTCTCTCTGGGGTGAGGACGCCTCGTAACACATCACACACCAACGACCGACACACTGACGTAGCCTCTCTCTGCTGCAGCTCCCTCTACCCACACACACACACACACACACACACACACACACACACACACACACACACACACACACACACACACACACACACACACACACACACACACACACACACACACACACACACACACACACACACACAATTAAACTCCCTCCCTCCTCACACACTCCCTCCCCACACCCTCCCCCCCTCCCCACACACACAAAGACCTCCCCACACACACAAAGACCTCCCCACACACACCCTCCCTCCTCACACACTCCCTCCCCACATCCTCCCTCCCCCCACACCCTCCCTCCCCACATACACACAGACCTCCCACACACACCCTCCCTCCCCACACACACCCTCCCCACACACACCCTCCCTCCCCACACATACACAGTCCTCCCCACACCCTCCCTCCCTCCCCCTTTCCCCACTCACCCCCCCCCCCTCCCCCCCCCACACACACACAGACCTCCAGGGCGTGTCTCTGGTCGGCGGTCTTGTCCTGGTAGAGAGCCACGCCCCTCAGTGTCACCTGGATGGAAGCTCCGCCCAGCAGGACAGGGTGTGTGTTGAGACGCCACACCTCTGTCCTGATGCCTGGGACCTCCGACTTAAATATAAACTCTACACGCTGGCTGTCACCTGGTAGAATCACACCTGGTACAGAGATAGATACAGAGAGAGACAGAGAGAGAGAGAGATGGGGAAGGGAGAAGGAGAGAGAGATGGGGAGGGGAGAAGGAGAGAGAGATGGGGAGGGGAGAAGGGGAGAGAGAGAGAGAGAGAGAGAGAGAGAGAGAGAGAGAGAGAGATGGGGAAGGGAGAAGGAGAGAGAGATGGGGAGGGGAGAAGGGGAGAGAGAGAGAGAGAGAGAGAGAGAGAGAGAGAGATGGGGAAGGGAGAAGGAGAGAGATGGGGAGGGGAGAAGGGGAGAGAGAGAGAGAGAGAGAGATGGGGAGGGGAGAAGGAGAGAGAGAGAGAGAGAGAGAGATGGGGAGGGGAGAAGGAGAGAGAGAGAGAGAGATGGGGAGGGGAGAAGGAGAGAGAGAGAGAGAGATGGGGAGGGGAGAAGGAGAGAGAGAGATGGGAGGGGAGAAGGAGAGAGAGAGAGAGAGATGGGGAGGGGAGAAGGAGAGAGAGAGATGGGGAGGGGAGAAGGGGAGAGAGAGAGAGAGAGAGAGAGAGAGAGAGAGAGAGAGAGAGAGAGAGAGAGAGAGAGATGGGGAGGGGAGAAGGAGAGAGAGAGATGGGAGGGGAGAAGGAAAGAGAGAGAGATGGGGAGGGGAGAAGGAGAGAGGAATGGGGGAGAGAGGGACAGAGAAAGAGAAAGGAGGACAAAGCAGGTTGTAATTATGACATGCATTGACGTAAATGCTGCCAGCTGTGTGAACAAAAACACAGCGTGTGTGTACATACATAATGTGTCTGCACGTACATGTGTAGTGTGTGTGTGTACCTGTGGAGGTGTTGAAGTAGAAGTGCTGTGTGTGTGTGTGTGTCCTGGCGTCAGGGAAGCTGTGTGGTACAGCCAGGCGCTGCCAGCTGTAGTAGACTGCTGTACTGCCCTCGTTCTGCACCTCCATGTCTGAACTGGCTCTCTCTCCTGACAGGGCCTCAAACGTTACCCTGGCACTGATACCCACCTCCCCCTGGGAGGAGAGAGAGGGAGAGGGGGTACGGGAGAGAGGGAGATAAGAGGGACGGGAGAGAGATGGGGGTTGCGAGAAGGGAGGGAGACAGAGGGGAGGGAGGGAGAGAGAGGAGGATTGAAAGGAGGATGAAGGAGAGTGTAAGGGAGGAGGGAGAGAGAGGGAGAGAGGGGGAGAGGGGGTAAGGTAGAGAGGGAGATAAGAGGGAGGGGAGAGAGAGAGAGGAGGGTTGAGAGGAGAATGGAGAAGGAGAGAGAGAGAGGAGGGAGAGAAAGAGAAAAGGATGGAGAAGGAGAGTGAGAGGGAGGGAGGAGGTAGAGAGACAGAGGAGGGTTGAGAGGAGGATGGAGAAGGAGAGTGAGAGGGAGGGAGGAGGTAGAGAGACAGAGGAGGGTTGAGAGGTGGATGGAGAAGGAGAGTGAGAGGGAGGGAGGAGGTAGAGAGACAGAGGAGGGTTGAGAAGAGGATGGAGAAGGAGAGAGGGAGGGAGGAGGTAGAGAGACAGAGGAGGGTTGAGAGGTGGATGGAGAAGGAGAGTGAGAGGGAGGGAGGAGGTAGAGAGACAGAGGAGGGTTGAGAGGAGGATGGAGAAGGAGAGAGGGAGGGAGGAGGTAGAGAGACAGAGGAGGGTTGAGAGGAGGATGGAGAAGGAGAGAGGGAGGGAGGAGGTAGAGAGACAGAGGAGGGTTGAGAGGAGGATGGAGAAGGAGAGAGGGAGGGAGGAGGTAGAGAGACAGAGGAGGGTTGAGAGGAGGATGGAGAAGGAGAGTGAGAGGGAGGGAGGAGGTAGAGAGACAGAGGAGGGTTGAGAGGAGGATGGAGAAGGAGAGAGGGAGGGAGGAGGTAGAGAGACAGAGGAGGGTTGAGAGGAGGATGGAGAAGGAGAGAGGGAGGGAGGAGGTAGAGAGACAGAGGAGGGTTGAGAGGAGGATGGAGAAGGAGAGAGGGAGGGAGGAGGTAGAGGGACAGAGGAGGGTTGAGAGGAGGATGGAGAAGGAGAGAGGGAGGGAGGAGGGGGAGAGACAGAGGAGGGTTGAGAGGTGGATGGAGAAGGAGAGAGGGAGGGAGGAGGTAGAGAGACAGAGGAGGGTTGAGAGGTGGATGGAGAAGGAGAGAGGGAGGGAGGAGGGGGAGATAATATGCTGTTTTTCAGTGTTGTAACTAACAAAGAGTACTATGACTAAAACCTGTTGTTGAAATCATTTCTCCTCCACTCACCAAACAATAGACCATATGAACAAGAGTTTTATCATTCTACTGTCTATACGTGGTGGCTCTACAGGTTAACAGTGTGTGTGTGTGTGTGTGTGTGTGTGTGTGTGTGTGTGTGTGTGTGTGTGTGTGTGTGTACCTTGTGAGAGGTGGAGTTGCCTGTCCAGCGGGCGGGCTGCCCACAGAACCTCAGGGCAGGCACCAGCACCGCGTCCAGCATGACATCGTCAAACTGCGACAGAGGGTCACTGGGAACAGACAGAGGGACAGGTCGTGTCTCAAATGGCATCCTATTGCTTATATAGTGCCTTACTTTTGAACAAAGGCCCCTATGGGCCCTACATAGTGAATAAGGTGCCCTCTGTACCATAAGGCTCTGATCAAAAGTAGTGCACTAGGACTATATAGGGCATATAGGGCCAAATGAGTGTACATTTGGGATGTACACTCAGTCACTATCGGCCATGCTACAATGGACCAACATGAGAATATTTTTAATTTATTTTATTTTACCTTTATTTAACTAGGCAAGTCAGTCAGTCACTTACTTACAATGACAGCCTACCGGGGAACAGCAGGTTAACTGCCTTGTTCAGGGGCAGAACAATTTTTATCTTGTCAGCTCTGGGATTTAATCCAGGAACCTTTCGGTTACTGGCCCAATGTTCTAACCACTTGGCTACCTGCCGCCCCCAGAATCAATACACACGGTCACTATCGGCAACGCTACAATGGACCAACATGAGGATATCATCAGAATGAATACACACGGTTACTATCGGCAACGCTACAATGGACCAACATGAGGATATCATCAGAATCAATACACACGGTCACTATCGGCAACGCTACAATGGACCAACATGAGGATATCATCAGAATGAATACACACGGTTACTATCGGCAACGCTACAATGGACCAACATGAGGATATCATCAGAATGAATACACACGGTTACTATTGGCAACGCTACAATGGACCAACATGAGGATATCATCAGAATGAATACACACGGTTACTATCGGCAACGCTACAATGGACCAACATGAGGATATCATCAGAATGAATACACACGGTTACTATCGGCAACGCTACAATGGACCAACATGAGGATATCATCAGAATGAATACACACGGTTACTATCGGCAACGCTACAATGGACCAACATGAGGATATCATCAGAATGAATACACACGGTTACTATCGGCAACGCTACAATGGACCAACATGAGGATATCATCAGAATCAATACACACGGTCACTATCGGCAACGCTACAATGGACCAACATGAGGATATCATCAGAATGAATACACACGGTTACTATCGGCAACGCTACAATGGACCAACATGAGGATATCATCAGAATCAATACACACGGTTACTATCGGCAACGCTACAATGGACCAACATGAGGATATCATCAGAATCAATACACACGGTTACTATCGGCAACGCTACAATGGACCAACATGAGGATATCATCAGAATCAATACACACGGTTACTATCGGCAACGCTACAATGGACCAACATGAGGATATCATCAGAATCAATACACACGGTTACTATTGGCAACGCTACAATGGACCAACATGAGGATATCATCAGAATCAATACACACGGTTACTATCGGCAACGCTACAATGGACCAACATGAGGATATCATCAGAATGAATACACACGGTTACTATTGGCAACGCTACAATGGACCAACATGAGGATATCATCAGAATCAATACACACGGTTACTATTGGCAACGCTACAATGGACCAACATGAGGATATCATCAGAATCAATACACACGGTTACTATTGGCAACGCTACAATGGACCAACATGAGGATATCATCAGAATGAATACACACGGTTACTATTGGCAACGCTACAATGGACCAACATGAGGATATCATCAGAATCAATACACACGGTTACTATTGGCAACGCTACAATGGACCAACATGAGGATATCATCAGAATTAATACACACGGTTACTATTGGCAATGCTACAATGGACCAACATGAGGATATCATCAGAATCAATGAGCCACTAGATAAACTGTTTGTTAGTGATTTAGGATGAGGGGGGCATTTCTTACTGGTTCTCCTTCTGCTCCGCCTCCCTAAGCTCCTCCCTCTCCTCCTCCTCCAATATGGGGCTCCGCTTCACAGTGACCGAGGTGAAGGGCTGGCCTGTGCCAATCACCTCCAAGCCATCTATCTCCTAGAAAGGCGGGGAGAGGACAGCATAGTGAGAGAGAGAGAGAGCGAGAGAGAGAGAGAGAGAGCGAGAGCGAGAGCGAGAGCGCGAGAGAGAGAGAGAGAGACAGAGAGAGAGAGAGAGAGACAGAGAGAGAGAGAGAGAGAGAGAGAGAGAGAGAGAGAGAGAGAGAGAGAGAGAGAGCGAGAGAGAGAATAGGGTCATGTGGCTCTGGCCAATAGTAGTGCACTATCTAGGGAATAGGGTCCTGTGGCTCTGGCCAATAGTAGTGCACTATGTAGGGAATAGGTTGCCATTTGGGATGCATCCTATAACTAGGGAACAAACCAGACAGTAATTGTTCACTGAAATATGGCTGAACAGTATCAGGGTATCAAAGTGACAGGTAACACAACATAACATGAACAAGAGTATCAGGGTATCAAAGTGACAGGTAACACAACATAACATGAACAAGAGTATCAGGGTATCAAAGTGACAGGTAACACAACATAACATGAACAAGAGTATCAGGGTATCAAAGTGACAGGTAACACAACATAACATGAACAAGAGTATCAGGGTATCAAAGTGACAGGTAACACAACATAACATGAACAAGAGTATCAGGGTATCAAAGTGACAGGTAACACAACATAACATGAACAAGAGTATCAGGGTATCAAAGTGACAGGTAACACAACATAACATGAACAAGAGTATCAGGGTATCAAAGTGACAGGTAACACAACATAACATGAACATCTACCCACTGTCTTCAGCCATCTCAATATGTAGTCTCTGTTTCTACCCACTGTCTTCAGCCATCTCAATATGCAGTCTCTGTTTCTACCCACTGTCTTCAGCCGTCTCAATATGTAGTCTCTGTTTCTACCCACTGTCTTCAGCCGTCTCAATATGTAGTCTCTGTTTCTACCCACTGTCTTCAGTCTTCTCAATATGCAGTCTCTGTTTCTACCCACTGTCTTCAGCCGTCTCAATATGTAGTCTCTGTTTCTACCCACTGTCTTCAGCCATCTCAATATGTAGTCTCTGTTTCTACCCACTGTCTTCAGCCATCTCAATATGCAGTCTCTGTTTCTACCCACTGTCTTCAGCCGTCTCAATATGTAGTCTCTGTTTCTACCCACTGTCTTCAGCCGTCTGAATATGCAGTCTCTGTTTCTACCCACTGTCTTCAGCCGTCTCAATATGTAGTCTCTGTTTCTACCCACTGTCTTCAGCCGTCTCAATATGCAGTCTCTGTTTCTACCCACTGTCTTCAGCCGTCTCAATATGCAGTCTCTGTTTCTACCCACTGTCTTCAGCCATCTCAATATGTAGTCTCTGTTTCTACCCACTGTCTTCAGCCGTCTCAATATGTAGTCTCTGTTTCTACCCACTGTCTTCAGCCGTCTCAATATGCAGTCTCTGTTTCTACCCACTGTCTTCAGCCGTCTCAATATGTAGTCTCTGTTTCTACCCACTGTCTTCAGCCGTCTCAATATGTAGTCTCTGTTTCTACCCACTGTCTTCAGCCGTCTCAATATGCAGTCTCTGTTTCTACCCACTGTCTTCAGCCGTCTCAATATGCAGTCTCTGTTTCTACCCACTGTCTTCAGCCGTCTCAATATGTAATGTAGTCTCTGTTTCTACCCACTGTCTTCAGCCGTCTCAATATGTAGTCTCTGTTTCTACCCACTGTCTTCAGCCGTCTCAACATGCAGTCTCTGATTCTACCCACTGTCTTCAGCCGTCTCAATATGTAGTCTCTGTTTCTACCCACTGTCTTCAGCCGTCTCAATATGCAGTCTCTGTTCCTACCCACTGTCTTCAGCCGTCTCAACATGCAGTCTCTGATTCTACCCACTGTCTTCAGCCGTCTCAATATGCAGTCTCTGTTTCTACCCACTGTCTTCAGCCGTCTCAATATGCAGTCTCTGTTTCTACCCACTGTCTTCAGCCGTCTCAATATGCAGTCTCTGTTTCTACCCACTGTCTTCAGCCGTCTCAATATGCAGTCTCTGTTTCTACCCACTGTCTTCAGCCGTCTCAATATGCAGTCTCTGTTTCTACCCACTGTCTTCAGCCGTCTCAATATGTAGTCTCTGTTTCTACCCAGTCTTCAGCCATCTCAATATGCAGTCTCTGTTTCTACCCACTGTCTTCAGCCGTCTCAATATGCAGTCTCTGTTTCTACCCACTGTCTTCAGTCTTCTCAATATGTAGTCTCTGTTTCTACCCACTGTCTTCAGCCATCTCAATATGCAGTCTCTGTTTCTACCCACTGTCTTCAGCCGTCTCAATATGTAGTCTCTGTTTCTACCCACTGTCTTCAGCCGTCTCAATATGTAGTCTCTGTTTCTACCCACTGTCTTCAGTCTTCTCAATATGCAGTCTCTGTTTCTACCCACTGTCTTCAGCCGTCTCAATATGTAGTCTCTGTTTCTACCCAGTCTTCAGCCATCTCAATATGCAGTCTCTGTTTCTACCCACTGTCTTCAGCCGTCTCAACATGCAGTCTCTGTTTCTACCCACTGTCTTCAGCCGTCTCAATATGTAGTCTCTGTTTCTACCCACTGTCTTCAGCCGTCTCAATATGTAGTCTCTGTTTCTACCCACTGTCTTCAGCCGTCTGAATATGCAGTCTCTGTTTCTACCCACTGTCTTCAGCCGTCTCAATATGCAGTCTCTGTTTCTACCCACTGTCTTCAGCCATCTGAATATGCAGTCTCTGTTTCTACCCACTGTCTTCAGCCGTCTCAATATGCAGTCTCTGTTTCTACCCACTGTCTTCAGCCGTCTCAATATGCAGTCTCTGTTTCTACCCACTGTCTTCAGCCGTCTCAATATGTAATGTAGTCTCTGTTTCTACCCACTGTCTTCAGCCGTCTCAATATGTAGTCTCTGTTTCTACCCACTGTCTTCAGCCGTCTCAACATGCAGTCTCTGATTCTACCCACTGTCTTCAGCCGTCTCAATATGTAGTCTCTGTTTCTACCCACTGTCTTCAGCCGTCTCAATATGCAGTCTCTGTTTCTACCCACTGTCTTCAGCCGTCTCAATATGCAGTCTCTGTTTCTACCCACTGTCTTCAGCCGTCTCAACATGCAGTCTCTGATTCTACCCACTGTCTTCAGCCGTCTCAATATGTAGTCTCTGTTTCTACCCACTGTCTTCAGCCGTCTCAATATGCAGTCTCTGTTTCTACCCACTGTCTTCAGCCGTCTCAATATGCAGTCTCTGTTTCTACCCACTGTCTTCAGCCGTCTCAATATGCAGTCTCTGTTTCTACCCACTGTCTTCAGCCGTCTCAATATGCAGTCTCTGTTTCTACCCACTGTCTTCAGCCGTCTCAATATGTAGTCTCTGTTTCTACCCACTGTCTTCAGCCGTCTCAATATGTAGTCTCTGTTTCTACCCACTGTCTTCAGCCGTCTCAATATGTAGTCTCTGTTTCTACCCACTGTCTTCAGCCGTCTCAATATGTAGTCTCTGTTTCTACCCACTGTCTTCAGCCGTCTCAATATGCAGTCTCTGTTTCTACCCACTGTCTTCAGCCGTCTCAATATGCAGTCTCTGTTTCTACCCACTGTCTTCAGCCGTCTCAATATGCAGTCTCTGTTTCTACCCACTGTCTTCAGCCGTCTCAATATGCAGTCTCTGTTTCTACCCACTGTCTTCAGCCGTCTCAACATGCAGTCTCTGTTTCTACCCACTGTCTTCAGCCGTCTCAATATGCAGTCTCTGTTTCTACCCACTGTCTTCAGCCGTCTCAATATGCAGTCTCTGTTTCTACCCACTGTCTTCAGCCGTCTCAATATGCAGTCTCTGTTTCTACCCACTGTCTTCAGCCGTCTCAACATGCAGTCTCTGTTTCTACCCACTGTCTTCAGCCATCTCAATATGCAGTCTCTGTTTCTACCCACTGTCTTCAGCCGTCTCAATATGCAGTCTCTGTTTCTACCCACTGTCTTCAGTCTTCTCAATATGTAGTCTCTGTTTCTACCCACTGTCTTCAGCCATCTCAATATGCAGTCTCTGTTTCTACCCACTGTCTTCAGCCGTCTCAATATGTAGTCTCTGTTTCTACCCACTGTCTTCAGCCGTCTCAATATGTAGTCTCTGTTTCTACCCACTGTCTTCAGTCTTCTCAATATGCAGTCTCTGTTTCTACCCACTGTCTTCAGCCGTCTCAACATGCAGTCTCTGTTTCTACCCACTGTCTTCAGTCTTCTCAATATGCAGTCTCTGTTTCTACCCACTGTCTTCAGCCGTCTCAACATGCAGTCTCTGTTTCTACCCACTGTCTTCAGCCGTCTCAATATGCAGTCTCTGTTTCTACCCACTGTCTTCAGCCGTCTCAATATGTAGTCTCTGTTTCTACCCACTGTCTTCAGCCGTCTGAATATGCAGTCTCTGTTTCTACCCACTGTCTTCAGCCGTCTGAATATGCAGTCTCTGTTTCTACCCACTGTCTTCAGCCGTCTCAATATGTAGTCTCTGTTTCTACCCACTGTCTTCAGCCGTCTGAATATGTAGTCTCTGTTTCTACCCACTGTCTTCAGCCGTCTCAATATGCAGTCTCTGATTCTACCCACTGTCTTCAGTCTTCTCAATATGTAGTCTCTGTTTCTACCCACTGTCTTCAGCCATCTCAATATGCAGTCTCTGTTTCTACCCACTGTCTTCAGCCGTCTCAATATGTAGTCTCTGTTTCTACCCACTGTCTTCAGTCTTCTCAATATGCAGTCTCTGTTTCTACCCACTGTCTTCAGCCATCTCAATATGTAGTCTCTGTTTCTACCCACTGTCTTCAGCCGTCTCAACATGCAGTCTCTGTTTCTACCCACTGTCTTCAGCCGTCTCAATATGCAGTCTCTGTTTCTACCCACTGTCTTCAGCCGTCTCAATATGCAGTCTCTGTTTCTACCCACTGTCTTCAGTCTTCTCAATATGCAGTCTCTGTTTCTACCCACTGTCTTCAGCCGTCTGAATATGTAGTCTCTGTTTCTACCCACTGTCTTCAGTCTTCTCAATATGCAGTCTCTGTTTCTACCCACTGTCTTCAGCCGTCTCAATATGTAGTCTCTGTTTCTACCCACTGTCTTCAGCCATCTCAATATGTAGTCTCTGTTTCTACCCACTGTCTTCAGCCGTCTGAATATGTAGTCTCTGTTTCTACCCACTGTCTTCAGCTGTCTCAATATGCAGTCTCTGTTTCTACCCACTGTCTTCAGCCGTCTCAATATGTAGTCTCTGTTTCTACCCACTGTCTTCAGCCGTCTCAATATGCAGTCTCTGTTTCTACCCACTGTCTTCAGCCATCTCAATATGCAGTCTCTGTTTCTACCCACTGTCTTCAGCCGTCTCAATATGCAGTCTCTGTTTCTACCCACTGTCTTCAGCCGTCTCAATATGCAGTCTCTGTTTCTACCCACTGTCTTCAGCCGTCTCAATATGCAGTCTCTGTTTCTACCCACTGTCTTCAGTCTTCTCAATATGTAGTCTCTGTTTCTACCCACTGTCTTCAGCCGTCTCAATATGCAGTCTCTGTTTCTACCCACTTTCTTCAGCCGTCTCAATATGCAGTCTCTGTTTCTACCCACTGTCTTCAGCCGTCTCAATATGTATGTCAATAATCAATGTATGTCAATATGTATGTCAATATGTATGTCAATAATCAATAATATATCAATAATTTCCACCATATTATTTATATTTTATCTTTGAACTTTCTTCAAACTACAAATCAACCATTCCAGTGTTTTTCTTGCTATACTTTATTTACTTTGCCACCATGGCATTTTTTTTGCCTTTACCTCCCTTATCTCACATCATTTGCTCACATTGTATATAGTCTTATTTTTTTTATTTTTTTTTATTCTACTGCATCTTTGATTGTATGTTGTTTTACTCCATGTGTAACTCTGTGTTTTTGTATGTTGTCGAACTGCTTTGCTTTATCTTGGCCAGGTCGCAATTGTAAATGAGAACTTGTTCTCAACTTGCCTACCTGGTTAAATAAAGGTGAATAAAATAAATAAATAAAAAAAATAATATGTTTCTTTCTGACCATTTCTCGCTTTCCCTCTCAATCTGTTCTCAGCTCTCTGTCTCTCTCGCTCTCTCTCTCTCTCTCTCTCTCTCTCTCGCTCTCTGTCTCACGCTCTCTCTCTCTCTCTCTCTCTCTCTCTCGCTCTCTGTCTCACGCTCTCTCTCTCTCTCTCTCTCTCGCTCTCTGTCTCACGCTCTCTCTCTCTCTCTCTCTCTCTCTCCATCATCTATCTGACAGCACATTCTGTCTCTGTCTGTTTCTCTGGACACATCAAACTCCCATTCAGACCACACTGACATCCACACACGTGAATGAATACAAACACACATACAAACACACATACACACACCACCGCCAGACCAGAACATACAGGTTCATTACAACACTGCCTTACACCATTCTCATTATTAATGAGTGTGTGTGTGTCTATATAAGCGCCTATTACATGAGCTCTAATCAGGTCTAATTGACAATGACTATGCACAGAGGGTGAGGAGATGCAAAGCTGTGGGTGTCTGTTGTATGTATGTGTGTTACGTGTGCTAGTGTGTGTGTGTGTGTGTGTGTGTCTGACGGTGCCCCAGGTCTCTCTCAGTGATAGGGTTATTGTTATGTTATAGAACAGGACTGTCTCAGTGACAGGGTTATTGTTATGTTGTAGAACAGTAGAACAGGACTGTCTCAGGGTTATTGATATGTTGTAGAACAGTAGAACAGGACTGTCTCAGTGATAGGGTTATTGTTATGTTGTAGAACAGGACTGTCTCAGTGATATGGTTATTGTTATGTTGTAGAACAGTAGAACAGGACTGTCTCAGTGATAGGGTTATTGTTATGTTGTAGAACAGGACTGTCTCAGTGATAGTGTTATTGTTATGTTGTAGAACAGTAGAACAGGTTTCTCTTGTTATGTTATAGAACAGGACTGTCTCAGTGACAGGGTTATTGTTATGTTGTATTACAGTAGAACAAGACTGTCTCAGTGATATGGTTATTGTTATGTTGTAGAACAGTAGAACAGGACTGTCTCAGTGACAGGGTTATTGTTATGTTGTAGAACAGTAGAACAGGACTGTCTCAGTGATAGGGTTATTGATATGTTGTAGAACAGTAGAACAGGACTGTCTCAGTGATAGGGTTATTGTTATGTTGTAGAACAGGACTGTCTCAGTGATATGGTTATTGTTATGTTGTAGAACAGTAGAACAGGACTGTCTCAGTGATAGGGTTATTGTTATGTTGTAGAACAGGACTGTCTCAGTGATATGGTTATTGTTATGTTGTATTACAGTAGAACAAGACTGTCTCAGTGATATGGTTATTGTTATGTTGTAGAACAGTAGAACAAGACTGTCTCAGTGATAGGGTTATTGTTATGTTGTAGAACAGTAGAACAGGACTGTCTCAGTGATAGGGTTATTGTTATGTTGTAGAACAGTAGAACAAGACTGTCTCAGTGATAGGGTTATTGTTATGTTGTAGAACAGTAGAACAGGACTGTCTCAGTGATAGGGTTATTGTTATGTTGTAGAACAGGACTGTCTCAGTGATATGGTTATTGTTATGTTGTAGAACAGTAGAACAGGACTGTCTCAGTGATAGGGTTATTGTTATGTTGTAGAACAGTAGAACAAGACTGTCTCAGTGATATGGTTATTGTTATGTTGTAGAACAGTAGAACAAGACTGGTCATGTCCTCTGGGGTTACAATCCACCAGACCTGAACACTGTCACTCTATGTCTGGGCAGGCACTGGGTACACGCTTTATTAACCGTACAAGTTGTGTGTGTGTGTCATGTTCTGAACGGATCAGAAGTGTACAGGACATCCACATCAGACACACAGTGTGCCTCTCTCTCTGTTAACTTGTACACTGTCATTAAACTTATTCAGGACATCAAGAGTTAGGGCAGCTAACCCTGAGCGGGGAGGGAACAGGGAAGGATGGGGGTTTGTGGAGGAGGTGGAGTGGTTAGAGTAGGCTATTTAGTGGTGTGTAGGTGTTGGAAGGTCTTTGAAGTGGAAATAAATTAACATGGTATTTATAGTGAGGCAAAACGTATTCAGCTAGCAGGAGTATTGTGGAGTGAGGTAGAGAGAATTGTGGAGTGAGGTGTAAAGTATTGTGGAGTGAGGTAGAAAGTATTGTGGAGTGAGGTAGACAGTATTGTGGAGTGAGGTAGACAGTATTGTGGAGTGAGGTAGACAGTATTGTGGAGTGAGGTAGACAGTATTGTGGAGTGAGGTAGACAGTATTGTGGAGTGAGGCAGACAGTATTGTGGAGTGAGGTATAGAGTATTGTGGAGTGAGGTAGACAGTATTGTGGAGTGAGGTAGAAAGTATTGTGGAGTGAGTGAGACAGTATTGTGGAGTGAGGTAGACAGTATTGTGGAGTGAGGTAGAAAGTATTGTGGAGTGAGGTAGAAAGTATTGTGGAGTGAGATAGACAGTATTGTGGAGTGAGGTAGAGAGTATTGTGGAGTGGAGGGAGACAGTATTGTGGAGTGAGGTAGACAGTATTGTGGAGTGAGGTATAAAGTATTGTGGAGTGAGGTATAAAGTATAGTGGAGTGAGGTATAGAGTATAGTGGAGTGAGGTAGACAGTATTGTGGAGTGAGGTAGACAGTATTGTGGAGTGAGGTATAAAGTATTGTGGAGTGAGGTATAAAGTAATGTGGAGTGAGGTATAAAGTATTGTGGAGTGAGGTAGAGAGTATTGTGGAGTGGAGGGAGACAGTATTGGAGTGAGGTGGACAGTATTGTGGAGTGAGGTATAGGGTATTGTGGAGTGAGGTAGAAAGTATTGTGGAGTGAGGTAAATAGTATTGTGGAGTGAGGTAAATAGTATTGTGGAGTGAATTAAAGAGTATTGTCAAGATGAGGTAGACAGTATTGTGGAGTGAGGTAGACAGTATTGTGGAGTGAGGTAGACAGTATTGTGGAGTGAGGTAGACAGTATTGTGGAGTGAGGTAAACAGTATTGTGGAGTGAGGTAGAGTGTATTTAATGTTTTAGAGTTGTCGTAGCGTAGTGATGTCAAAGTTATGTGATAGATGTGTGTGTGTCCATGTCCCCAGGCAAACCTTAATCCTTACCTTAACCATTCAGAATGAATGACTCAACTTAGCTGTACAAAAATCAGTTTATCCCCCTGTGGACAAACTCGGAATTCTGTGCGTCTGTGTGTCGTGTGGCGCCATGCCGTGCGTATGTTGTGTGTGAGTCTTACAGGCTGGTTGAAGTCCATGTCTTTGAGAACATCTCTGAGCTCATGTCGTCGGTGCTGCAGATAGAGACTCTGGTCCCAGGTCCTGCTAGGTGAACCACAGGTCTCTGGGAGAACATTACCTACAACACACAATGAGGAGTTCTTTATTTTAGAAACTGTCTGTGTGTGTGCGTTCATTCGTATGTGTGTGTGTGTGTCTGTTTTTGGTTTGTGTTCATTCGTGTGGGTGTGCATGAGTGCATTCATTCATATGTGTGTGTGTGGGTGTATTTGCATTAATTCTGTGTGTGTTTACCTGATTCCATGTGGATGCTGTGTGATGTGTGTATGTTTACCTGTCTCCATGTGGATGCTGTGTGGCTGTGAGATGTGTGTATATATTTACCTGACTCCATGTGGATGCTGTGTGGCTGTGAGATGTGTGTATGTGTTTACCTGACTCCATGTGGATGCTGTGTGGCTGTGAGATGTGTGTATGTGTTTACCTGACTCCATGCGGATGCTGTGTGGCTGTGAGATGTGTGTATGTGTTTACCTGACTCCATGTGGATGCTGTGTGGCTGTGAGATGTGTGTATGTGTTTACCTGACTCCATGTGGATGTTGTGTGGCTGTGAGATGTGTGTATATATTTACCTGACTCCATGTGGATGTTGTGTGGCTGTGAGATGTGTGTATGTGTTTACCTGACTCCATGTGGATGTTGTGTGGCTGTGAGATGTGTGTATGTGTTTACCTGACTCCATGTGGATGCTGTGTGGCTGTGAGATGTGTGTATGTGTTTACCTGTCTCCATGTGGATGCTGTGTGGCTGTGAGATGTGTGTATGTATTTACCTGACTCCATGTGGATGCTGTGTGGCTGTGAGATGTGTGTATGTGTTTACCTGACTCCATGTGGATGCTGTGTGGCTGTGAGATGTGTGTATGTGTTTACCTGACTCCATGTGGATGCTGTGTGGCTGTGAGATGTGTGTATGTGTTTACCTGACTCCATGCGGATGCTGTGTGGCTGTGAGATGTGTGTGACAGGTTCCTGCTGTCCTCTCTGTGTCTGGGTCAGGGTGGCTGAGATACCACTCAGCTCATCACCAAACCTCTGAGGAAGGCTCCAGAACTCACTGCCTACACGGTAACCCTGGCAACACACACACAGGTTAGTTGTAAATGGCTAGAGTAGCAATAGACACCCCCCTCCAGGTGACTCCTACCTGTCCAGAGTGTATGGCTGGCAGGCCTCGGGTGATCAGTTCTCTCTGCTCCTGAATCTCTCTGAAACGGTTGGACTGGTTCATCAACAGCCTCTCTACTGGCTTCTGGAGCAGGTCTAGAGAGAGAGAGAGAGAGAAGAGAGAGCGAGAAAAGAGAGAGAAAAGAGGAAGAGAGAGATCATGTTGATGGTAGTTGTAGTCCTTTATGTGGTAGTTGTAGTTCTGTTAGACCTACTGGAGATAAGGTCCTGCTGGTGTCGTCTCTGGGTCATATGTGTGTGCCAGTGCTGCAGGGCGTGGCTCTGGATGTCTCTCTGACCCCTGGGGACTGGAGGGGGTCTCTCTGCACCCCTCTGACCCCCCAACACCTGGGAGACGGCTCTCTGAGGGGCTGGCACCCTCCTCACCAGCTGGAGAGAGAGATACGGGGGAGGGAAAGGTTAACAATATTTCAAGTTTAGAGTCAGAACCCATCAGAGAGATAGAGAAACATTGTCATTGTAACATTGATTGAAGAGCATTATAACCAAAACCATTATTTTTGTTAGAAGGGATTTTCAACCATGGTATCTTCTCTCACCTCAGTCTCTCCCCTGGCCTGCATCTCTGTCCTGAAGTCCTCCAGACTACCCAGAATGCTGTGGGGGAGGACCATCCCCTGGGCGTCGAAGCGAGGTCCCCCCGGTCCTGACAAAACCACAACATCACGTCAACATCACCTCTCCATTAACTACACAAAACACTATTCAAATTCAAATTGTAAATAGTTGATTAATCTCACGGGGGGCCATTACTTAGGCAGGAGAGTAGAAATACAACATAGAAGAGCACCAGTGGAGGCTGCTGAGGGGAGGAATGGAACCGTATCAACCACATCTTTTATGTGTTTGATACCATTCTAGTGACTCCCTTCCAGCCATTACTATGAGCCGTCCTCCCCTCAGCAGCCTCCACTGAAGAGCACACAACATACCAACAGACAGCACCAATAGTTCTACACAGCATGAGGATGAATGATAACATTCTAGGTTACTAAAGAACTGTCAAAACAGATGAACTGTACATGAACATGAATATAAAGGTGAAGTGGATTTTCGACATTAGTTTCTGAGCCCCTTTCCTTGTGTCTTCACCAGTGGTTCCCAACCGTTTCATAGTCCCGTACCCCTTCAAACACTCAACCTCCAGCTGCGTACCCCCTCTAGCACCGGGGTCAGCGTACCCCTTCAAACATTCAACCTCCAGCTGCGTACCCCCTCTAGCACCAGTGTCAGCGCACTCTCAAATGTTGTTTTTTGCCATCATTGTAAGCCTGCCACACACACACACTATACGATACATTTATTAAACATAAGAATGAGTGTGAGTTTTTGTCACAACCCGGCTCATGGGAAGTGACAAAGAGCTCTTATAGGACCAGGGCACAAATAATAATATAATAATAATCAATCATTTTGCTCTTTATTTAGCCATCTTACATATAAAGCTAACCACAGGTTAACGAGAAGGGTGTGCTTGAAAGGATGCACATAACTCTGCAATGTTGGGTTGTATTGGAGAGAGTCTCAGTCTTAAATTATTCTCCATACACAGTCAGTGCCTGTATTTAGTTTTCATGCTAGTGAGGGCCGAGAATCCACTCTCACATAGGTACGTGGTTGCAAAGGGCATCAGTGTCTAAACAGCACGATTTGCCAAGGCAGGATACTCTGAGCGCAGCCCAATCCAGAAATCTGGCAGTGGCTTCTGATTCAATTCAATTTTCACAGAACCGCTTGTTGCAATTTGGATGAGGCTCTTTTGTTCAGATATCAGTAAGTGGACTGGAGCCAGGGCATGAATAGGGGATAACAATGTGTCATCTGTTTTGGGAAAGTACGTGCATAATTGCGCACCCAACTCACTCAGGTGCTTCGCTATATCACATCTGACATTGTTCGTAAGTTCATTTGCACACCAAAAAAATCATACAATGATGGAAAGACCTGTGTGTTGTCCTTGTTAATGCAGACAGAGAAGAGCTCCAACTTCTTAATCATAGCCTCAATTTTGTCCCGCACACTGAACATAGTTGCGGAGAGTCCCTGTAATCCTAGATTCAGATCATTCAGGCGAGAAAAAACATCATCCAGATAGGCCAGTCGTGTGAGACACTCGTCATCATGCAAGCAGTCAGACAAGTGAAAATTATGGTCAGTAAAGAAAACTTTAAGCTCGTTTCTTAATTCAAAAAAATGTGTCAATACTTTGCCCCTTGATAACCAGCGCACTTCTGTATGTGGTAAAAGCGTTACATGGTCGCTGCCCATATCATTGCATAGTGCAGAAAATAAACGAGAGTTCAGCGGCCTTGTTTTAACAAAGTTAACAATTTTCACTGTAGTGTCCAAAATGTCTTTCAAGCTGTCAGGCATTCCCTTGGCAGCAAGAGCCTCTCGGTGGATACTGCAGTTTACCCAAGTGGTGTCGGGAGCAACTGCTTGCACGCGCGTTACCACTCCACTATGCCATCAGTACAGATACCAACATGAGCAGCAGCTACGTTTGCTTACATACGGACCGTTAGTGGAATTCCCGCGAGAGAGAAACGGTTAATGTGATTGGATGTTAATTATTTGACTTGTGTTGTTATTTCGCCCAACACTAGATGGTTACATTTTTTGGGGGGGCAGTGTAACGAGGCTACTCAGGCGAGAAAAAAACCTCACCCAAATGTATAGCCCCGTTGGAAAATATAAATGTACTGTTTGAAAATGTGAAGATTTTATTTTATATTTTTATTTGCCGTAGCCCCGACGGCATTGCGCGTACCCCAGTTAGGGAATACCTGGATGTCTACACCACTGGTCACAGAAACCTGGTCCTGGGTGTCTACACCACTGGTCACAGAAACCTGGTCCTGGATGTCTACACCACTGGTCACAGAAACCTGGTCCTGGATGTCTACACCACTGGTCACAGAAACCTGGTCCTGGATGTCTACACCACTGGTCACAGAAACCTGGTCCTGGGTGTCTACACCACTGGTCACAGAAACCTGGTCCTGGATGTCTACACCACTGGTCACAGAAACCTGGTCCTGGATGTCTACACCACTGGTCACAGAAACCTGGTCCTGGGTGTCTACACCACTGGTCACAGAAACCTGGTCCTGGATGTCTACACCACTGGTCACAGAAACCTGGTCCTGGATGTCTACACCACTGGTCACAGAAACCTGGTCCTGGATGTCTACACCACTGGTCACAGAAACCTGGTCCTGGATGTCTACACCACTGGTCACAGAAACCTGGTCCTGGATGTCTACACCACTGGTCACAGAAACCTGGTCCTGGATGTCTACACCACTGGTCACAGAAACCTGGTCCTGGGTGTCTACACCACTGGTCACAGAAACCTGGTCCTGGATGTCTACACCACTGGTCACAGAAACCTGGTCCTGGATGTCTACACCACTGGTCACAGAAACCTGGTCCTGGGTGGCTATATAAATGTACTGTTTGAAAATGTGAAGATGTCACAGAAACCTGGTCCTGGATGTCTACACCACTGGTCACAGAAACCTGGTCCTGGGTGTCTACACCACTGGTCACAGAAACCTGGTCCTGGGTGTCTACACCACTGGTCACAGAAACCTGGTCCTGGATGTCTACACCACTGGTCACAGAAACCCGGTCCTGGGTGGCTACAGTATGTTGCAGGCTTTTGCACCAGCCCAGCTCTAAAACACACCTGATTGAACTAATCACGGGCTTGAGAATCCCACAGACCTGATTGAACTAATCACGGACTTGAGAATCCCACAGACCTGATTGAACTAATCACGGACTTGAGAATCCCACACACCTGATTGAACTAATCACGGGCTTGAGAATCCCACACACCTGATTGAACTAATCACGGCTTGAGAATCCCACACACCTGATTGAACTAATCACGGATTTGAGAATCCCACACACCCCGGTAGCTCTCTAGGACCAGGATTGGTGACCACTGTATTGTGTTGAGTGACCACAAATGTGATACACCCCACCTGTACTCCACACCTCCGGCCAGAAGGGGCAGTGTAGCCAGCTCACCTGTGTAGTCCAGTGGCTGTGTGGTGGTGTCCTGGGCCAGGGGGCGGGCCACCGCTACCCTCACCCGCTTTCTGATGTCATCAGGTGGGCGGGTCTTACGCACCAGCACTCGGGTCACTGCTGTAGGCTTCTGGGGTTCTTTAGGGGGCTGGGGCACCCGCAACTATGGACGTCACACACACACACACACACACACACACACACACACACACACACACACACACACAGACAATGGTGGCAGGTAGCCGAGCGATTACAGCGCTGGGACAGTCACTATAAAGTTGCTACTTCGAACCCCGAACCGGCAAGGTAGAAAAATCTGCCCAGTTAATCTCCAACATTAACTGCTCCCCGGTCGCTGGACGTGGACGTGGATTAAGGTAGCCCCCCCCCCGCACCTCTCTGATTCAGAGGGGTTGGGTTAAATGAGGAAAACACATTTTGGTTGAATGCATTCAGTTGTGCAACTGACTAGGTGTCCCCTTACTATTATGTATGCATACACACACATGCGCACACACACACATTATGTACACATGCACACACACACACCTTCTCCAGGTCCTCAGGTCTGATGGCCAGGGCCTGGATGTCCTCTCCTTTAAGAGTGGGGCTCTGAGGCTGCTCTTCACTCAGACACGATGAGAAATCCTCTGACACTTTCAGACGTTTCTTCTCTGGAGACGAGATGACAGGATGAGGAGAGGAGAGAACCAGCTGTTTCATTCCAAGCACATGGGGCCAACATGGCACCTGTTAAATTTCGGAATAATAAACCAAGCTTCCCCATTTCTGAATGTATTTGTTTTGGCTTGCACTCATATGGGGAAAACCAAGTTTCCAGTGATGACACACACAGCCAACTACTGAACCAACAGCATCAGACTTAACAAACACTAGCTCATAGACCAGGCTACATCTGAACTACTGAACCAACAGCATCAGACTTAACAAACACTAACTCATAGACCAGGCTACATCTGAACTACTGAACCAACAGCATCAGACTTAACAAACACTAGCTCATAGACCAGGCTACATCTGAACTACTGAACCAACAGCATCAGACTTAACAAACACTAACTCATAGACCAGGCTACATCTGAACTACTGAACCAACAGCATCAGACTTAACAAACACTAACTCATAGACCAGGCTACATCTGAACTACTGAACCAACAGCATCAGGCTTAACAAACACTAGCTCATAGACCAGGCTACATCTGAACTACTGAACCAACAGCATCAGACTTAACAAACACTAGCTCATAGACCAGGCTACATCTGAACTACTGAACCAACAGCATCAGACTTAACAAACACTAGCTCATAGACCAGGCTACATCTGAACTACTGAACCAACAGCATCAGGCTTAACAAACACTAACTCATAGACCAGGCTACATCTGAACTACTGAACCAACAGCATCAGACTTAACAAACACTAACTCATAGACCAGGCTACATCTGAACTACTGAACCAACAGCATCAGACTTAACAAACACTAGCTCATAGACCAGGCTACATCTGAACTACTGAACCAACAGCATCAGACTTAACAAACACTAGCTCATAGACCAGGCTACATCTGAACTACTGAACCAACAGCATCAGACTTAACAAACACTAGCTCATAGACCAGGCTACATCTGAACTACTGAACCAACAGCATCAGACTTAACAAACACTAGCTCATAGACCAGGCTACATCTGAACTACTGAACCAACAGCATCAGGCGTAACAAACACTAGCTCATAGACCAGGCTACATCTGAACTACTGAACCAACAGCATCAGACTTAACAAACACTACCTCATAGACCAGGCTACATCTGAACTACTGAACCAACAGCATCAGACTTAACAAACACTAGCTCATAGACCAGGCTACATCTGAACTACTGAACCAACAGCATCAGACTTAACAAACACTAGCTCATAGACCAGGCTACATCTGAACTACTGAACCAACAGCATCAGGCTTAACAAACACTAGCTCATAGACCAGGCTACATCTGAACTACTGAACCAACAGCATCAGACTTAACAAACACTAACTCATAGACCAGGCTACATCTGAACTACTGAACCAACAGCATCAGACTTAACAAACACTAGCTCATAGACCAGGCTACATCTGAACTACTGAACCAACAGCATCAGACTTAACAAACACTAGCTCATAGACCAGGCTACATCTGAACTACTGAACCAACAGCATCAGACTTAACAAACACTAGCTCATAGACCAGGCTACATCTGAACTACTGAACCAACAGCATCAGGCGTAACAAACACTAACTCATAGACCAGGCTACATCTGAACTACTGAACCAACAGCATCAGACTTAACAAGCACTAGCTCATAGACCAGGCTACATCTGAACTACTGAACCAACAGCATCAGGCGTAACAAACACTAACTCATAGACCAGGCTACATCTGAACTACTGAACCAACAGCATCAGACTTAACAAACACTAGCTCATAGACCAGGCTACATCTGAACTACTGAACCAACAGCATCAGGCTTAACAAACACTAGCTCATAGACCAGGCTACATCTGAACTACTGAACCAACAGCATCAGACTTAACAAACACTAACTCATAGACCAGGCTACATCTGAACTACTGAACCAACAGCATCAGACTTAACAAACACTACCTCATAGACCAGGCTACATCTGAACTACTGAACCAACAGCATCAGGCTTAACAAACACTAGCTCATAGACCAGGCTACATCTGAACTACTGAACCAACAGCATCAGACTTAACAAACACTAGCTCATAGACCAGGCTACATCTGAACTACTGAACCAACAGCATCAGACTTAACAAACACTAGCTCATAGACCAGGCTACATCTGAACTACTGAACCAACAGCATCAGACTTAACAAACACTAACTCATAGACCAGGCTACATCTGAACTACTGAACCAACAGCATCAGACTTAACAAACACTAGCTCATAGACCAGGCTACATCTGAACTACTGAACCAACAGCATCAGGCTTAACAAACACTAGCTCATAGACCAGGCTACATCTGAACTACTGAACCAACAGCATCAGACTTAACAAACACTAGCTCATAGACCAGGCTACATCTGAACTACTGAACCAAGAGCATCAGGCTTAACAAACACTAGCTCATAGACCAGGCTACATCTGAACTACTGAACCAACAGCATCAGACTTAACAAACACTAGCTCATAGACCAGGCTACATCTGAACTACTGAACCAACAGCATCAGGCTTAACAAACACTAGCTCATAGACCAGGCTACATCTGAACTACTGAACCAACAGCATCAGACTTAACAAACACTAGCTCATAGACCAGGCTACATCTGAACTACTGAACCAACAGCATCAGACTTAACAAACACTAACTCATAGACCAGGCTACATCTGAACTACTGAACCAACAGCATCAGGCTTAACAAACACTACCTCATAGACCAGGCTACATCTGAACTACTGAACCAACAGCATCAGGCTTAACAAACACTAGCTCATAGACCAGGCTACATCTGAACTACTGAACCAACAGCATCAGACTTAACAAACACTAGCTCATAGACCAGGCTACATCTGAACTACTGAACCAACAGCATCAGGCTTAACAAACACTACCTCATAGACCAGGCTACATCTGAACTACTGAACCAACAGCATCAGGCGTAACAAACACTAACTCATAGACCAGGCTACATCTGAACTACTGAACCAACAGCATCAGACTTAACAAACACTAGCTCATAGACCAGGCTACATCTGAACTACTGAACCAACAGCATCAGACTTAACAAACACTAGCTCATAGACCAGGCTACATCTGAACTACTGAACCAACAGCATCAGACTTAACAAACACTAGCTCATAGACCAGGCTACATCTGAACTACTGAACCAACAGCATCAGACTTAACAAACACTAGGTCATAGACCAGGCTACATCTGAACTACTGAACCAACAGCATCAGGCTTAACAAACACTAGCTCATAGACCAGGCTACATCTGAACTACTGAACCAACAGCATCAGACTTAACAAACACTAGCTCATAGACCAGGCTACATCTGAACTACTGAACCAACAGCATCAGACTTAACAAACACTAGCTCATAGACCAGGCTACATCTGAACTACTGAACCAACAGCATCAGACTTAACAAACACTAGCTCATAGACCAGGCTACATCTGAACTACTGAACCAACAGCATCAGGCTTAACAAACACTAGCTCATAGACCAGGCTACATCTGAACTACTGAACCAACAGCATCAGACTTAACAAACACTAACTCATAGACCAGGCTACATCTGAACTACTGAACCAACAGCATCAGGCTTAACAAACACTAGCTCATAGACCAGGCTACATCTGAACTACTGAACCAACAGCATCAGACTTAACAAACACTAACTCATAGACCAGGCTACATCTGAACTACTGAACCAACAGCATCAGACTTAACAAACACTAGCTCATAGACCAGGCTACATCTGAACTACTGAACCAACAGCATCAGACTTAACAAACACTAGCTCATAGACCAGGCTACATCTGAACTACTGAACCAACAGCATCAGACTTAACAAACACTAGCTCATAGACCAGGCTACATCTGAACTACTGAACCAACAGCATCAGACTTAACAAACACTAGCTCATAGACCAGGCTACATCTGAACTACTGAACCAACAGCATCAGACTTAACAAACACTAGCTCATAGACCAGGCTACATCTGAACTACTGAACCAACAGCATCAGACTTAACAAACACTAGCTCATAGACCAGGCTACATCTGAACTACTGAACCAACAGCATCAGACTTAACAAACACTAGCTCATAGACCAGGCTACATCTGAACTACTGAACCAACAGCATCAGACTTAACAAACACTAGCTCATAGACCAGGCTACATCTGAACTACTGAACCAACAGCATCAGACTTAACAAACACTAACTCATAGACCAGGCTACATCTGAACTACTGAACCAACAGCATCAGGCTTAACAAACACTAACTCATAGACCAGGCTACATCTGAACTACTGAACCAACAGCATCAGGCTTAACAAACACTAGCTCATAGACCAGGCTACATCTGAACTACTGAACCAACAGCATCAGACTTAACAAACACTAGCTCATAGACCAGGCTACATCTGAACTACTGAACCAACAGCATCAGACTTAACAAACACTAGCTCATAGACCAGGCTACATCTGAACTACTGAACCAACAGCATCAGACTTAACAAACACTAGCTCATAGACCAGGCTACATCTGAACTACTGAACCAACAGCATCAGGCTTAACAAACACTAGCTCATAGACCAGGCTACATCTGAACTACTGAACCAACAGCATCAGACTTAACAAACACTAGCTCATAGACCAGGCTACATCTGAACTACTGAACCAACAGCATCAGGCGTAACAAACACTAGCTCATAGACCAGGCTACATCTGAACTACTGAACCAACAGCATCAGGCTTAACAAACACTAGCTCATAGACCAGGCTACATCTGAACTACTGAACCAACAGCATCAGACTTAACAAACACTAGCTCATAGACCAGGCTACATCTGAACTACTGAACCAACAGCATCAGACTTAACAAACACTAGCTCATAGACCAGGCTACATCTGAACTACTGAACCAACAGCATCAGACTTAACAAACACTAGCTCATAGACCAGGCTACATCTGAACTACTGAACCAACAGCATCAGACTTAACAAACACTAGCTCATAGACCAGGCTACATCTGAACTACTGAACCAACAGCATCAGACTTAACAAACACTAGCTCATAGACCAGGCTACATCTGAACTACTGAACCAACAGCATCAGACTTAACAAACACTAGCTCATAGACCAGGCTACATCTGAACTACTGAACCAACAGCATCAGACTTAACAAACACTAGCTCATAGACCAGGCTACATCTGAACTACTGAACCAACAGCATCAGACTTAACAAACACTAGCTCATAGACCAGGCTACATCTGAACTACTGAACCAACAGCATCAGACTTAACAAACACTAGCTCATAGACCAGGCTACATCTGAACTACTGAACCAACAGCATCAGACTTAACAAACACTAGCTCATAGACCAGGCTACATCTGAACTACTGAACCAACAGCATCAGACTTAACAAACACTAGCTCATAGACCAGGCTACATCTGAACTACTGAACCAACAGCATCAGGCGTAACAAACACTAACTCATAGACCAGGCTACATCTGAACTACTGAACCAACAGCATCAGACTTAACAAACACTAGCTCATAGACCAGGCTACATCTGAACTACTGAACCAACAGCATCAGACTTAACAAACACTAGCTCATAGACCAGGCTACATCTGAACTACTGAACCAACAGCATCAGACTTAACAAACACTAGCTCATAGACCAGGCTACATCTGAACTACTGAACCAACAGCATCAGACCTAACAAACACTAGCTCATAGACCAGGCTACATCTGAACTACTGAACCAACAGCATCAGACTTAACAAACACTAGCTCATAGACCAGGCTACATCTGAACTACTGAACCAACAGCATCAGACTTAACAAACACTAGCTCATAGACCAGGCTACATCTGAACTACTGAACCAACAGCATCAGACTTAACAAACACTAGCTCATAGACCAGGCTACATCTGAACTACTGAACCAACAGCATCAGACTTAACAAACACTAGCTCATAGACCAGGCTACATCTGAACTACTGAACCAACAGCATCAGACTTAACAAACACTAACTCATAGACCAGGCTACATCTGAACTACTGAACCAACAGCATCAGGCTTAACAAACACTAACTCATAGACCAGGCTACATCTGAACTACTGAACCAACAGCATCAGGCTTAACAAACACTAGCTCATAGACCAGGCTACATCTGAACTACTGAACCAACAGCATCAGACTTAACAAACACTAGCTCATAGACCAGGCTACATCTGAACTACTGAACCAACAGCATCAGACTTAACAAACACTAGCTCATAGACCAGGCTACATCTGAACTACTGAACCAACAGCATCAGACTTAACAAACACTAGCTCATAGACCAGGCTACATCTGAACTACTGAACCAACAGCATCAGACTTAACAAACACTAGCTCATAGACCAGGCTACATCTGAACTACTGAACCAACAGCATCAGACTTAACAAACACTAACTCATAGACCAGGCTACATCTGAACTACTGAACCAACAGCATCAGACTTAACAAACACTAGCTCATAGACCAGGCTACATCTGAACTACTGAACCAACAGCATCAGACTTAACAAACACTAGCTCATAGACCAGGCTACATCTGAACTACTGAACCAACAGCATCAGACTTAACAAACACTAGCTCATAGACCAGGCTACATCTGAACTACTGAACCAACAGCATCAGACTTAACAAACACTAGCTCATAGACCAGGCTACATCTGAACTACTGAACCAACAGCATCAGACTTAACAAACACTAGCTCATAGACCAGGCTACATCTGAACTACTGAACCAACAGCATCAGGCGTAACAAACACTAACTCATAGACCAGGCTACATCTGAACTACTGAACCAACAGCATCAGACTTAACAAACACTAGCTCATAGACCAGGCTACATCTGAACTACTGAACCAACAGCATCAGGCTTAACAAACACTAGCTCATAGACCAGGCTACATCTGAACTACTGAACCAACAGCATCAGACTTAACAAACACTAGCTCATAGACCAGGCTACATCTGAACTACTGAACCAACAGCATCAGGCGTAACAAACACTAGCTCATAGACCAGGCTACATCTGAACTACTGAACCAACAGCATCAGGCTTAACAAACACTAGCTCATAGACCAGGCTACATCTGAACTACTGAACCAACAGCATCAGACTTAACAAACACTAGCTCATAGACCAGGCTACATCTGAACTACTGAACCAACAGCATCAGACTTAACAAACACTAGCTCATAGACCAGGCTACATCTGAACTACTGAACCAACAGCATCAGGCGTAACAAACACTAGCTCATAGACCAGGCTACATCTGAACTACTGAACCAACAGCATCAGACTTAACAAACACTAACTCATAGACCAGGCTACATCTGAACTACTGAACCAACAGCATCAGACTTAACAAACACTAACTCATAGACCAGGCTACATCTGAACTACTGAACCAACAGCATCAGGCTTAACAAACACTAGCTCATAGACCAGGCTACATCTGAACTACTGAACCAACAGCATCAGACTTAACAAACACTAGCTCATAGACCAGGCTACATCTGAACTACTGAACCAACAGCATCAGGCGTAACAAACACTAACTCATAGACCAGGCTACATCTGAACTACTGAACCAACAGCATCAGGCGTAACAAACACTAACTCATAGACCAGGCTACATCTGAACTACTGAACCAACAGCATCAGACTTAACAAACACTAGCTCATAGACCAGGCTACATCTGAACTACTGAACCAACAGCATCAGACTTAACAAACACTAGCTCATAGACCAGGCTACATCTGAACTACTGAACCAACAGCATCAGACTTAACAAACACTAGCTCATAGACCAGGCTACATCTGAACTACTGAACCAACAGCATCAGGCTTAACAAACACTAGCTCATAGACCAGGCTACATCTGAACTACTGAACCAACAGCATCAGACTTAACAAACACTAGCTCATAGACCAGGCTACATCTGAACTACTGAACCAACAGCATCAGACTTAACAAACACTAGCTCATAGACCAGGCTACATCTGAACTACTGAACCAACAGCATCAGACTTAACAAACACTAGCTCATAGACCAGGCTACATCTGAACTACTGAACCAACAGCATCAGGCTTAACAAACACTAGCTCATAGACCAGGCTACATCTGAACTACTGAACCAACAGCATCAGACTTAACAAACACTAACTCATAGACCAGGCTACATCTGAAATGTAGATGTAGACCATTATTTACTGTTAGCAACGCTATTGTTACATCACATCACTCACCTCCTGACCATGAGAGAAATAGTGGAGCAAAATATCCATACACACACACACACACATAGTTATGCAATTCTGTCCGTCCTCAGCGCTCCAACTGCAACAGAGTCTGTCCCTGGTTACCATGACAACCACACAACCCACCGCTTATCTTTTTAGTCTGACCCTGGTTACCATGCCCACCACACAACCCACCGCTCATCTTTTGAGTCTGCCCCTGGTTACCATGACCACAACTTTTGCTTCTCTACCTTTTGCTTTTCTATCCTTTTCTACCCCCCCTCTCCCTGCCACCTGTTCTGAGGCTCGGTGCATTCTGTGTGGTTTTCAGAGGAGGGTAGCACCTTGCGTGAGAGAAGGCCACAGAAGGGATAAAAGAAAAACTGCAGGAGTCTCATCCTCCATAGTGGGTGACCTTGGCACACAATGGAAGGCAACGGGGACACTGAGGCCCAACATGCAGTCTCTTTGTGACTATATCCTGTTTATGTACACACACACACACCAGCGTTCACACAAAAATAAACACACACACGTATGGACTAACGTTAACGAACAGACAGTGTGTGTGTGTGTGTTTAGTTAGCTAGCTAATAGTATAACACCTATGTTAGCTAGCTATATTCTACATACCTGGTGGGGTCCGAGGTCTCGCCTCCTTTTTGGGAGTTTTGCCAGTGGATTTGCCTAGACTTGCCATTTCAATGCTTAGGCTAGCTAATGTAACGTTAGTTAGTTGTAGCCTAGCTAGTTAGTTGTAGCCTAGCTAGTTAGTCAACTCGGCAGCTGAGCAAGTCGTTTTAGCTAAAGTAAATTGGTGTCACGCAGGGAGACAAGAAAGTTACAATTGTCCCTAAACAGTGACATTTATAAAAATGTATACAAAAGCAACTTCGTCGTTGAGTAAACTTGTGATAGCTAGCATCTAGCCTTGTCATTCATGTCTCTTTCTCCCCGCTGTACCCATGGCAACGGACGCTTGGTTGCAGTTAAAGGGATGCTCACTTTCTGTCGGACAACAGTCAAATCCAACAGCGCCGAATAAGAATTTCCCTCGACGAAAATTATTCAAGCCTAATTCTAGGCAGTCGGCAGCACAAAGGAACACATACTATTTGTATAAAATTGCAACTATGGCACTTTGGTGATGCTCGTATATATGTGTTGACTGTGCTCTCATGTTTTGTTCCTCAATACATTAGACCTTTATTTGTTGGACTATTTCATCACAAAATGTAATGAAAAGAAAAGGAATTACATTGAATTGGCCAATAATGAATAGGCTTATAAGGCTTATTTTTACTCATACAAAAAGGCTAAGGGCCAGATGTGTCACCGTGTGCCAGCAGTAGGTAAACAAATACATATGGCTCCTTTGTATGTTGATATTGAATTAAAAACACCAGATCATCACAATCTCCCATAGCCTCAATTTATCCAACCACCACAACGTGCGCCCCCCCCCCCCCAAATGCCTGTCTTGGCCGTGCACCTTGATGTAGAACTGGCCACTTCCATTGTTCCAGAATCAGCGAACACTCGGTGTTCTCCCGGAGAACATAACAATCTCTCCGCTTCTGTCAATCGGCAGTTCTAGCAACTAGCTGTTGGGAGAGACGAGCAGATGACCCGTGCCGTGTGACGCGGACGAGCCAGGCGCATGCATGGGTATAAAAACAACACCAAAAGACATCTGTTTCTGTACCACCCAGACTAGACGTGCGCAAACCCACAGGTGTCACGAGGACCACATGTAGTGTCCAAACCTCACAGGTTGGAATATTACAGGATCCACCCAATCATCCACACTGCCCTACAGGCTATTATAGGCTACATTTCACATGCCACTTAAGTGAGACAACATTATGGAGGTAAAAGGTAACTCCTCCACTAGCCCACCGACCACCACAAACAACATGCCCGTCGCCCATCAGCGGACTGAACCTTCTCAGTTCCCCGGGACCAGAGCCCTGAGCCCCGGCTCCTCCAAGGTCCTGCTGGCATACAAAAACGCAACCCAGGACCTGAACTCACCGGGGCTCAAAGCCAGCATGGGTTTCCTTAAAATGGCCACGTCTCAGTGGAAGCACCAGGAAAAGAAGGGGAGGGTGGTGCGGTCCCCAAGTACAGCTAGCTGGCTTCCACCTCCCTCCGATGGGCACTCTTGCAAGAGGTCGCCACTGGACCAGCTATCTACTCTGGTTCTCCAGGGGCAGATCCGGCTCCGTCAGCTCGGCGAGGACGACCCAAGGCTCGCCCAGGACTCTCGGCAGGACCCGCTGAGCTCCACCAAGCCACAGAACTGCAGGCGCATCGTGGTTCTGGGTGCGCCCCGGGTGGGCAAGACTTCAATCCTGCGACGGTACCTCTGGGACGGCTTCGCGGAGGAGTACCAGCCCACCTCCGAGGATTTCCTCCGGAAAATGTTCCACATCCGCGGGGAGACGTATCAGATCGACGTACTGGACGCCTCCGGAGAGAGGAGCTTCCCGGCGAAACGCAGGCTCTCCATACTAACCGGTGCGTAACGGGAATGTAGGCTATAACGGGAGTCCTTATCATGGTCTCTATGTTGGAGGGTGCTGGAGGTGCCTCAATAGTTTTTGTTATCGCAGTGTTAAAGATGTAAATGCATGCAAATGAATAAGCCTCTCTTTGTGGTGTGCATATAAGTCCAAGTGGACATGCTTGCTTTTTAAACGATTGAGAGA
Source organism: Salmo salar (assembly GCF_965601325.2). Lineage (NCBI taxonomy): Eukaryota > Metazoa > Chordata > Actinopteri > Salmoniformes > Salmonidae > Salmo > Salmo salar. The sequence continues at coordinate 14,331,896 of NC_138302.1, forward strand.
GAATATAAATATGTGTATATGGACGTATACGTTATGGATAGAATAGCATATAGAATAGAATAAAACATAATATAATATTTATCCCAGAAGGAACTTCAGTTCAAATTGCTAATGAGAATATGACAATGTAGGCTATAATGAAAATATAGGCTATAATAGGCTATAATATTTCGGTCTCCTCCTGTGTTCTGTATAGGTGACATATTCCTTCTGGTCTTCACCCTGGACGACCGGAGCTCTTTCGAGGAGGTGTGTGCCCTGCGCACTGAGATCCTCGCGGCCAAGACCAAGCTCCTCAAGCCCACCAGGCCGGGCCAGAGCGCACGGGTCCCCACGGTAGTCTGCGCTAACAAGGTGGACCTGTCCCCAGCGGAGAGAGAACTTTCCCGGGCAGAGGTGCTCCGAGCCCTCGGTGAGGACTGCGCCTACTTCGAGACCTCTGCCAAAGACCGTACTAATCTAGAGGAGGTATTCGAGGCTCTGGCTAAACGGGGCGGGTTGCCAACTGAAACTAGTCCGTCGCAGCACCGTAAAGTCTCGATTCGGTCGTATCAGGCGCTGAAGGAGGGCAGCGTGGCCGGGAGAGGGAGCCAGGCGCCCGGTTCTAAGGCTCCGTGTGGGGCGCTGTATCCACTCGCACGACGGCCGAGTTTCAGCAGTGATCTCCGTCAAGTCCTCGGCCCCAACTCCGCACGGAAGCCGGGCAAGCCGCTGGAGAAGTGTCAGATTCAGTGAAGGAGCCAAAGACAGACAGGACTGGTTTATAAGGGTGTGTGGAGCGAGGAAAAACAATCATGTTTGGATTTCCACAAATGCGTTCTGCTAAATGTAGATATGACTGTGAATAGTATCTGCAACAGGGATTTGAACACTACTAATAGCCGACTAAATGTGCAGAAGTTGTGCAATTGTGTGTCTCAATCTAATGTGAAATATATTTTTTTGAAAGGAATAAAAAAACATTTTTGATCATGTATTATAGTCTCCTTTAGGGGCGGAAGAGGAGAGAGTGGGAGTAAGAGGACATTGAGTCAGGGACTTGACTTCATTGACTTTATTACATAACACATTTCATGAGTCCTACGGACAGAAATAGAGAGCGAGAGAAAGAGAGAGAAGGAATGAATGGTGGAGAAAAAGAGTGAAAGTGTGTGTGCTTATGTGTGTGAGTGTGTGTGCTTGAGTGTGTGAGTGTGCATCAGACAGAAAGGCAGAGCAGTATTGACTGCAGCAGAGTCGTGATCAACCAGAGGGTTGTACTGTGCTAACTAGCCTACACAGCTCACTGTCTGCAGTAGACTGGACCGTTTCTGGTTGTTAAATCCTCTTTACATTCTGTCTATGAGTCAGATTTTTCACACACACATACATCTGTAACTCTATACTATAGGCCCTATTCTATATATTCAGCATGATGATGATGATAGTAATGATGATGATGATGATGATGGTAATGAGGATGATGGTGGTGATGATGTTAATGATGATGAGGAGGATGATTATAATGATGATGGTAATGATGATGATGATGAAGGTGATGATGAAGTTGTTGTTGATGATGATGAATAGGCGTAATGACACTGACAAAAGAGTCATAGGATATTTTTCAACCGTAATCAGTGCACCGTTGTTCCATGAATGAGGGTGTGTGTGTGTCCTTTGTGTTCTTGCAGGGTCGGTGAAAGCCTTTCAACACAACAGAGGCTGCTGGGAGTTTCTGAGTTTCCATAAAATAACAGCTACTTGTTTTTCGGCTATTAGATTTCCACTCGTATAATCTCATTGCCTGGATATTTCCCTTTACCTGTGTGTGTGTGTCCAAACTAGGTGTTATTATGGCTATTGTGTAGTGTAAATGGGATTCTTTATCCCCTAGTAAAAACATCATAACCTCTGTTCTCATAACCTGTGTGAGTCCTCTGGCTGTTCCACATGCTTAAAGGGCCAACCTGGGATTTGAAAAACTGATGAGTCTGGAGCAATGTAACCACTTTACAAAGCTATGGATGCAAGGATTTACCATCCATGAGATTGTTATAACCATAGAAATAGGAACCGGGAAGGCAAAGTTTTCACATTCTGAACCATTTCACGTGTCTGAAGGTAGAACTCCGCCTACAGGGAAGGCCCAGAGAGCAAATCAAGTGCACCCATAGGCACGTGTCTGAACAGCTTTCTCGAGCAACAGACTGTACAAAATAAACCTTGAATGAACAATAAAGTGGGTAACTGTGAGATTGCAAAACTTTTAAAACCATCAGTAGAGAGAGACCAAAGGAATACAGCAAATAGTTGCTGTTTTTATGAGTAAGTTAATGTTTAAGTTGTTATTCAGCACTGTCACTTTGTTCAACACTTTTATAAAACAAAATGTGCCTTCGGTCTGTCCACTCAACCAGCACTGCAGCTGCAATGAATGACAATAGCAAAGTATTCTGATAATCTTGCGTTATTAGTGGCTTGAGTCTTTTTTAATATCAAGGAATATTTCACCTTCTCTGGTCATAGGAGTAACAACATGAATTGGTGCATGAAATAATGCAGTGGGACTTGAATTCCGCCATCAGCTGGAAGAATATCGCCCCTTTTCTCAGCGGAGGGAAGGAGAGCGGGAGGGACAGACGCTGCGCTCACTCCCCTAACGCTTCGAACACACCGACTGTGTTTTGTGTTTTGGTACACCAGAAGTACATTCATTTCCTATGGAACGCTGCGTTTGCCTTGCAGCATTGCGTTGCAGAGTCAGTGGCAATGCGTTTTATGTGGTGCATACGTTGGATTTATCGAACATATACGTCAAACTGTATGCGTAAACAAGTTGACAGAAATGGTAGTAGAAGGTGAATGTTGCACACATATCTAGACGATGCTGCGACTATTTTGCGCCTTAATACAGTTGGTGTGTTTGAAGCATTACGCCTCATGTCCACCAAATGTGTTAAACACTTTGCGTTCCAGTGGAAGTCATTTATTGTCTATGGAGCAGTCCGCGACACTACGTTAGGGGTGCTGCAGTAGGCTGCGGTGCGTTCTATGTCTCACATGCGTTCAATATTTTAAACTTGTGTGTTGCATTACCATGTAGTGGTACATACAGAAGTACAAACACATACTGCAACTAGCTAGATTTTAGCTAGTTGAAAAGCGAAGCACCTGTGCGTCAAGTACGGAAAATGCGGGTTAGACATCTGGTAAAACAAAACCTATATGCATCTGGTGGACATTGGGCATGATCACACGTCGATCACACCGACAACCTCATTGTGTTTTGGTACACCAGAAGTACATCCATTTCCAATGGAACTCTGCGTTTGCCTTGCAGCATTGCCGAGGCAGTTGCACTGCGTTAAGTAGTTTTTTTTGCAAATGTATGAGTCAAGTTGTATAAGTAGTCGGCTTGACAGAAATGGTAGCAGAAGGTGAATGTTGAACTTTTGTTGCACACATTATCCAGATGATGCTGTGGACCATTTAGCACAACGCCACTGTAGATGTTATTTAGGGATCCGTCTGAACATCAGATACAGACCATCAAACACATTAATCATCATCATCATGCTGAATATATAGATTAGGGCCTATAGTATGAAGTTACAGATGTACAGTGGGGAGAACAAGTATTTGATAACCTGCAAAATCGGCAGTGTTTCCTACTTACAAAGCATGTCGAGGTCTGGATTTTTGATAAAAAATCCAGAAAATCACATTGTATGATTTTTAGGTAATTAATTAGCATTTTATTGCATGACATAAGTATTTGATCAACTACCAACCAGTAAGATTTCCGGCTCTCACAGACCTGTTAGTTTTTCTTTAAGAAGCCCTCCTGTTCTCCACTCATTACCTGTATTAACTGCACCTGTTTGAACTCGTTACCTGTATAAAAGACACCTGTCCACACACTCAATCAAACAGACTCCAACCTCTCCACAATGGCCAAGACCAGAGAGCTGTGTAAGGACATCAGGGATAAAATTGTAGACCTGCACAAGGCTGGGATGGGCTACAGGACAATAGGCAAGCAGCTTGGTGAAAAGGCAACAACTGTTGGCGCAATTATTAGAAAATGGAAGAAGTTCAAGATGACGGTCAATCACCCTCGGTCTGGGGCTCCATGCAAGATCTCACCTCGTGGGGCATCAATGATCATGAGGAAGGTGAGGGATCAGCCCAGAACTACACGGCAGGACCTGGTCAATGACCTGAAGAGAGCTGGGACCACAGTCTCAAAGAAAACCATTAGTAACACACTACGCCGTCATGGATTAAAATCCTGCGCACGCAAGGTCCCCCTGCTCAAGCCAGCGCATGTCCAGGCCCGTCTGAAGTTTGCCAATGACCATCTGGATGATCCAGAGGAGGAATGGGAGAAGGTCATGTGGTCTGATGAGACAAAAATAGAGCTTTTTGGTCTAAACTCCACTCGCTGTGTTTGGAGGAAGAAGAAGGATGAGTACAACCCCAAGAACACCATCCCAACCGTGAAGCATGGAGGTGGAAACATCATTCTTTGGGGATGCTTTTCTGCAAAGGGGACAGGACGACTGCACCATATTGAGGGGAGGATGGATGGGGCCATGTATCGCGAGATCTTGGCCAACAACCTCCTTCCCTCAGTAAGAGCATTGAAGATGGGTCGTGGCTGGGTCTTCCAGCATGACCCCGACCCGAAACACACAGCCAGGGCAACTAAGGAGTGGCTCCGTAAGAAGCATCTCAAGGTCCTGGAGTGGCCTAGCCAGTCTCCAGACCTGAACCCAATAGAAAATCTTTGGAGGGAGCTGAAAGTCCGTATTGCCCAGCGACAGCCCCGAAACCTGAAGGATCTGGAGAAGGTCTGTATGGAGGAGTGGGCCAAAATCCCTGCTGCAGTGTGTGCAAACCTGGTCAATAACTACAGGAAACGTATGATCTCTGTAATTGCAAACAAAGGTTTCTGTACCAAATATTAAGTTCTGCTTTTCTGATGTATCATACTTATGTCATGCAATAAAATGCAAATTAATTACTTAAATCATACAATGTGATTTTCTGGGTTTTTTTTTAGATTCAGTCTCTCACAGTTGAAGTGTACCTATGATTAAAAATTACAGACCTCTACATGCTTTGTAAGTAGGAAAACCTGCAAAATCAGCAGTGTATCAAATACTTGTTCTCCCCACTGTATGTCTGTGTGAAAAATCGGACTTAATTCCTAGACAGAAATGCTCACTCAGCTGCCTCACAAGTAATACAACACAAACGGTCCATTACCAGTGCGATCATATACCTATATTAAAAAAAATATCATTTCAAAATGGTCTGAGAACAACAACGTTGGCTGGGCAGTTCAAGCACAGCCAGTACGCAGTGATAATGTACTGGGCCTGTAGCCTACTGTACAAACCTCATTACTACACAACTGCTTTTAATTGGTTCATGTTGCATAGGCTTAACATTTTTAAAGTCATGTTTAAAATAAATCTGAGCGGTAGATCTCAGAAAGTGATCTTGACTCAGAAAAGGTTGGTGACCACTGGTTTACAACTACATTTTGGAATCTGATGTACAACCTTTGAACTCTTTAGGCCTTAAGTATTCTTTAAGAATCAATGCCTACTTGTCTGTCGGCCCTGCATTAAAGACCAAAACTAGCCAACAAAAATTGCTATACATAAAAATGTATACCAGTTTCATTTAAGGACCAATAAAGCTACGCCATACAGGTTGCAAAATAGGTTCTACGGCACATGGTTTATGAACTGATACCCATTTAAAATTTTTAATTTAAATTATTATACCCAACTATTGCAACCAATATAATGATACATCCATCCCAGCTCTGCAGATTTTGTTGCAAAGAGACAGAATCATTAGGTCACTTGTTTTGGTATTGCCATATGTAGTTTTTGGTCGCAGGTTCAGGAACAGTTGAAAAATTACTCTGCAAATTGCACTGTTGGGTGATTTGAAAAGTCATAGTCAAATCTATCAATAATATAATAATAGTCTTAGCAAAAATGTTTATCTTTAATTTACAATCGGTTTAAACTACGAGAATAGAAAGGTTCTGAACTTTTATGAAACATCACAGCACAGTGGAAATATATATGGCAACTAGAAATCAAAACTGGATGGTGTTCAGAGATGGATGGGAGGGGTTGAGTGGAGCTGAAGGATGGGACTGAATGGTCTTCAGGGATAGATGGGAGGGGTTGAGTGGGGCTGAAGGATGGGACTGGATGGTGTTCAAAGATGGATGGGAGGGGTTGAGTGGAGCTGAAGGATGGGACTGGATGGTGTTCAGAGATGGATGGGAGGGGTTGAGTGGAGCTGAAGGATGGGACTGGATGGTGTTCAGAGATGGATGGGAGGGGTTGAGTGGAGCTGAAGGATGGGACTGGATGGTGTTCAGAGATAGATGGGAGGGGTTGAGTGGAGCTGAAGGATGGGACTGGATGGTGTTCAGAGATGGATGGGAGGGGTTGAGTGGAGCTGAAGGATGGGACTGAATGGTCTTCAGGGATAGATGGGAGGGGTTGAGTGGGGCTGAAGGATGGGACTGGATGGTGTTCAAAGATGGATGGGAGGGGTTGAGTGGAGCTGAAGGATGGGACTGGATGGTGTTCAGAGATGGATGGGAGGGGTTGAGTGGAGCTGAAGGATGGGACTGGAAGGTCTTCAGAGATAGATGGGAGGGGTTGAGTGTAGCTGAAGGATGGGACTAAAAACAAACAAATGATACAGTTGAAGTCGGAAGTTTACATACACTTAGGTTGGAGTCATTAAAACTAGTTTTTCAACCACTCCACAAATTTCTTGTTGACAAACTATAGTATTGGCAATTCGGTTAGGACATCTACTTTGTGCATGACACAAGTCATTTTAATTGTATTTTTATTCTATGGGTGCTGCCATAGATTTACAAAAGAAGTGCTCGTCCAAGAAGGCTCAAGGTCATCGGCCACAGATAAAATTATGTTAAATCATGTTATAGCTACCGTAGCTTTGATTGGACAGATCATGTCAACATCATACTTTCTAAATCTTATCTAGCAAGCTAGACAAGGAGTCAAAATCATGAATCACATCAACAACCTACTGGCAAATGCTTTTCAATCCTTGTCATATGAAGAGAAATTATAGATAAAACGTTTCGGTCCTCATCGGCCATTGCATATAAACATTACACAACATGTCGGAAATCGCTAATTCAACAACGAGTGGTTTGGAAGGAATCAGAGGCCAACTATGAGCGTCACAAAGCAATCACTGTCTGAAAGAGTCTCTTTTCCAAGCTTAAAAGGATAAACATTCACACCCAATTCCATGGGCCAGAAAAGGTGGAAAACATTGGCTATGCTGTCAATCCAGCATGACATCATCAGCCATATCAGATATGGTTTTTTAAAAAGGCAGTAAATGAGGCTGAATTAACTCTTTCGCCGTCAGACGAGGCTCCGATGATAGCCAGGTGTAGCAGTGGTAAGGATTCACTCCATGTTGCTGAAAGGATAAGCTCCGCTGTTGCGACAGCTTTATGTAGTTTGTCGGGACAGCTTTATGTAGTTTTTTGGGACAGCTTTATGTAGTTTTTTGGGACAGCTTTATGTAGTTTTTTGGGACAGCTTTATGAGGTCTGTCGGGACAGCTTTATGTCGTTTGTCAGGACAACTCTATGTAGCTTGTCGGGACAACTTTATGTAGTTTGTCGGGACAACTTTATGTAGTTTGTCGGGACAGCTTTATGTAGTTTGTCGGGACAGCTTTATGTAGTTTGTCGGGACAGCTTTATGTAGTTTGTTGGGACAGCTTTATGTAGTTTGTTGGGACAGCTTTATGTAGTTTGTTGGAACAGCTTTATGTAGTTTGTTGGGACAGCTTTATGTAGTTTGTTTGGACAGCTTTATGTAGTTTGTTGGGACAGCTTTATGTAGTTTGTTGGGACAGCTTTATGTAGTTTGTTGGGACAGCTTTATGTAGTTTGTTGGGACAGCTTTATGTAGTTTGTTGGGACAGCTTTATGTAGTTTGTCGGGACAGCTTTATGTAGTTTGTCGGGACAGCTTTATGTAGTTTGTCGGGACAGCTTTATGTAGTTTGTCGGGACAGCTTTATGTCGTTTGTTGGGACAGCCTTATGTAGTTTGTTGGGACAGCCTTATGTAGTTTGTTGGGACAGCTTTATGTAGTTTGTTGCGACAGCTATATGTAGTTTGTTGGGACAGCTTTATGTAGTTTGTTGGGACAGCTTTATGTAGTTTGTTGGGACAGCTTTATGTAGTTTGTTGGGACAGCTTTATGTAGTTTGTTGGGACAGCTTTATGTAGTTTGTTGGGACAGCTTTATGTAGTTTGTTGGGACAGCTATATGTAGTTTGTTGGGACAGCTTTATGTAGTTTGTTGGGACAGCTTTATGTAGTTTGTTGGGACAGCTATATGTAGTTTGTCGGGACAGCTTTATGTAGTTTGTTGGGACAGCTTTATGTAGTTTGTTGCGACAGCTTTATGTAGTTTGTTGGGACAGCCTTATGTAGTTTGTTGGGACAGCTTTATGTAGTTTGTTGGAACAGCTTTATGTAGTTTGTTGGGACAGCTTTATGTAGTTTGTTGGGACAGCTATATGTAGTTTGTTGGAACAGCTTTATGTATGTCACACCCTGACCTGAGAGAGACGGTTTATTTCTCTATTTTGTTAGGTCAGGGTGTGGGGCGGGCATTCTATGTTTTGTATTTCTTTGTTTTGGGCCAAGTTTGGTTCCTAATCAGAGACAGCTGTCTATCGTTGTCTCTGATTAGGAATCATACTTAGGCAGCCTTTTCCCACCTGTGTTTGTGAGTAGTTGTTTTCTGTTTCTGTACCTGACAGAACTGTGCACTTTCGTTTCCCTTTGTTATTTTTTGTTCGAGTGTTTGTTTGATTCAAATAAATAATCATGAACACGTGCCACGCGCATCTTGGTCCCCTCTTTGCGACGGGTGTTACAATGTAGTTTGTCGGGACAGCTTTATGTAGTTTGTTGGGACAGCTTTATGTAGTTTGTTGGGACAGCTTTATGTAGTTTGTTGGGACAGCTTTATGTAGTTTGTCGGGACAGCTTTATGTAGTTTGTCGGGACAGCTTTATGTAGTTTGTCGGGACAGCTATATGTAGTTTGTCGGGACAGCTATATGTAGTTTGTTGGGACAGCCTTATGTAGTTTGTTGGGACAGCTTTATGTAGTTTGTTGGGACAGCTTTATGTAGTTTGTTGGGACAGCTTTATGTAGTTTGTTGGGACAGCTTTATGTAGTTTGTTGGGACAGCCTTATGTAGTTTGTTGGGACAGCTTTATGTAGTTTGTTGGGACAGCTTTATGTAGTTTGTTGGGACAGCTTTATGTAGTTTGTTGGGACAGCTTTATGTAGTTTGTTGGGACAGCCTTATGTAGTTTGTTGGGACAGCTTTATGTAGTTTGTTGGGACAGCTTTATGTAGTTTGTTGGGACAGCTTTATGTAGTTTGTTGGGACAGCTTTATGTAGTTTGTTGGGACAGCTTTATGTAGTTGCTGGCGCTGTGGCGGACAGCTTTATGTAGTGTTGGGCGCGGTTGGCGACAGCTTTGAGTGTGCGCAGCGGTTTGTTGGCGCGGGGCGGGACAGCTTTATGTAGTTTGCTGGGACAGCCTTATGTAGTTTGTTGGGACAGCTTTATGTAGTTTGTTGGGACAGCTATATGTAGTTTGTTGGGACAGCTTTATGTAGTTTGTTGGGACAGCATTATGTAGTTTGTTGGGACAGCTTTATGTAGTTTGTTGGGACAGCTTTATGTAGTTTGTTGGGACAGCCTTATGTAGTTTGTCGGGACAACTTTATGTAGTTTGTTGGGACAGCTTTATGTAGTTTGTTGCGACAGCTTTATGTAGTTTGTCGGGACAACTTTATGTAGTTTGTCGGGACAACTTTATGTAGTTTGTCGGGACAGCTATATGTAGTTTGTTGGGACAGCTTTATGTAGTTTGTTGGGACAGCTTTATGTAGTTTGCTGGGACAGCTTAATGTAGTTTGTCGGGACAGCTTTATGTAGTTTGCTGGGACAGCTTTATGTAGTTTGTTGGGACAGCTATATGTTGGCCCTAACAGTTTGTGGGCACAGTTTGTCACCGGTATAGTGCTGTGTTGTATAGTGGCTTTGCTGGCATGCATCTAAAAAAAATTGGTTGAGTTTGCCTCACCAAGATTTACATGCTAAAACCGCCACTGCAGATTGACCCTTTAAACAACCACTGAGTAAAAGGTATGTCTCTCTCTCTTTATTTCCCTGTAGGTTTCTGGGGCTGTCTCCTCCTCAACCCCGCCCCGACCGCTTCACAGTTCCCTGATTGGGGCTTCACATTGCAGGAAACCACCCTCCATTTTGGCCCCCACCGCTGTGCAGTCAGTCACATGCTGGAAGGTTCACATTGCATGAAACCGTCTGCCACACGAAGGCACGTGACTGCTGGGTTGTTTTGTTGGAATGTTTGTCTGCCTGTGACCCCTCTAACAGAGGTAGGCTTTAGAAACAGCACAGTCACTCAGCCTCACAGCTGGTATAGACAGACTGACTGACTCGTTATGTGGGACAATGTACAACTACACAATGTGGGACAATGCACAACTACACACCGTGGGACAATGCACAACTACACACTGTGGGACAATGCACAACCACACAATGTGGGACAATGTACAACCACACAATGTGGGACAATGTACAACCACACAATGTGGGACAATGTACAACCACACAATGTGGGACAATGTACAACCACACAATGTGGGACAATGTACAACCACACAATGTGGGACAATGTACAACTACAATGTGGGACAATGTACAACCACATAATGTGGGACAATGTACAACCACATAATGTGGGACAATGTACAACCACACAATGTGGGACAATGTACAACCACACAATGTGGGACAATGTACAACCACAAAATGTGGGACAATGTACAAGCACACAATGTGGGACAATGTACAACCACACAATGTGGGACAATGTACAAGTACACTGCGTGGGACAATGTACAACTACACAATGTGGGACAATACACAACCATACGATGTGGGACAACGTACAACTACACAATATACAACCACACAATGTGGGACAATGTACAAACACACAATGTGGGAAATGTACAACTACACAGTATACAACCACACAATGTGGGACAATGTACAACCACACACTGTGGTACAATGCACAACTACACACTGTGGGATTGAAAGGCAGGCATTCACACACATATAGACTATCTCTATCCGACATACACACGAGTGAGCATGGAAACGTGAGCACACACACACAGAAATGTGAGGTCCTATTTCATTCACACAGAGAAGTGAAGCGTTCAGAAGCATGATTGGTATCCTGTCCTTGATAACAACCATACTAACCTGTCCTTGATAGCAACCATACAAACCTGTCCTTGATAGCAACCATACAAACCTGTCCTTGATAGCAACCATACTAACCTGTCCTTGATAGCAACCATACTAACCTGTCCTTGATAGCAACCATACTAACCTGTCCTTCATAACAACCATACTAACCTGTCCTTCATAACAACCATACTAACCTGTCCTTCATAACAACCATACTAACCTGTCCTTCATAACAACCATACTAACCTGTCCTTCATAACAACCATACTAACCTGTCCTTCATAACAACCATACTAACCTGTCCTTGATAGCAACCATACTAACCTGTCCTTCATAACAACCATACTAACCTGTCCTTCATAACAACCATACTAACCTGTCCTTCATAACAACCATACTAACCTGTCCTTCATAACAACCATACTAACCTGTCCTTCATAACAACCATACTAACCTGTCCTTCATAACAACCATACTAACCTGTCCTTCATAACAACCATACTAACCTGTCCTTCATAACAACCATACTAACCTGTCCTTCATAACAACCATACTAACCTGTCCTTCATAACAACCATACTAACCTGTCCTTCATAACAACCATACTAACCTGTCCTTCATAACAACCATACTAACCTGTCCTTCATAACAACCACACTAACCTGTCCTTCATAACAACCATACTAACCTGTCCTTCATAACAACCATACTAACCTGTCCTTCATAACAACCATACTAACCTGTCCTTCATAACAACCATACTAACATGTCCTTCATAACAACCATACTAACCTGTCCCTCATAACAACCATACAAACCTGTCCTCCATACAAACCTGCTCATTTTGCTTGCCCACATTCATGATATAGACAACTATGGACAACTAGCCCACATTCATGATGTAGACAACCAGCTCACATTAATGATATAGACAACTAGCCCACATTAATGATGTAGACAACTAGCCCACATTAATGATATAGACAACTAGCCCACATTAATGATGTAGACAACTAGCCCACATTAATGATGTAGACAACTATGGACAACTAGCCCACATTAATGATATAGACAACTAGCCCACCTTAATGATATAGACAACTATGGACAACTAGCCCACATTAATTATATAGACAACTAGCCCACATTCATGATGTAGACAACTAGCTCACATTAATGATATAGACAACTATGGACAACTAGCCCACATTAATGATATAGACAACTAGCCCACATTAATGATATAGACAACTAGCCCACATTAATGATGTAGACAACTAGCCCACATTAATGATATAGACAACTAGCCCACATTAATGATGTAGACAACTAGCCCACATTAATGATATAGACAACTATGGACAACTAGCCCACATTAATGATATAGACAACTAGCCCACATTAATGATATAGACAACTATGGACAACTAGCCCACAATTTTTAGGGCCTTCGGTACCGAGTCAATGTGCAGGTTAGTCGAGGTAATTTGTAAAGTGACTATGCATAGCCTTCCTCTGACACCGCCTGGTATAGAGGTCCTAGATGGCAGGAAGCTTGGCCCCAGTGATGTACTGGGCCGTACGCATTACCCTCTGTAGTGCCTTACGGTCAGATGCCGAGCAGTTGCCATACCAGGCAGTGATGTTTTGCACATTAATGATATAGACAACTAGCCCACATTAATGATGTAGACAACTAGCCCACATTAATGATGTAGACAACTATGGACAACTAGCCCACATTAATGATATAGACAACTAGCCCACCTTAATGATATAGACAACTATGGACAACTAGCCCACATTAATTATATAGACAACTAGCCCACATTCATGATGTAGACAACTAGCTCACATTAATGATATAGACAACTATGGACAACTAGCCCACATTAATGATATAGACAACTAGCCCACATTAATGATATAGACAACTAGCCCACATTAATGATGTAGACAACTAGCCCACATTAATGATATAGACAACTAGCCCACATTAATGATGTAGACAACTAGCCCACATTAATGATATAGACAACTATGGACAACTAGCCCACATTAATGATATAGACAACTAGCCCACATTAATGATATAGACAACTATGGACAACTAGCCCACATTAATGATATAGACAACTAGCCCACATTAATGATATAGACAACTATGGACAACTAGCCCACATTAATGATATAGACAACTAGCCCACATTAATGATGTAGACAACTAGCCCACATTAATGATGTAGACAACTATGGACAACTAGCCCACATTAATGATATAGACAACTAGCCCACATTAATGATATAGACAACTAGCCCACATTAATGATGTAGACAACTAGCCCACATTAATGATATAGACAACTAGCCCACATTAATGATGTAGACAACTAGCCCACATTAATGATATAGACAACTATGGACAACTAGCCCACATTAATGATATAGACAACTAGCCCACATTAATGATATAGACAACTATGGACAAGTAGTCCACATTTTACATACCGTAATTTCCGGACTATTAAGCGCACCTGAATTAAAAAAATGTTGAACATAAATAAGCCGCACATGTCTATAAGCCGCAGGTGCCTACCGGTACATTGAAACAAATGAACTTTACACAAGCTTTAACGAAACACGGCTTTTAACAAAAATAAATAGGCTTTAACGAAACACGGCTTGTAACAAAAAAATAATAATTAGCAGTAAGGTTTAGTTGTCTTTTTGCACTGAATCAATTCCTCACGCTGCTGTTTCCAACGTCTTATCATCAACTCATTAAGACCAAGCTCCCGTGCAGCAGCTCTATTTCCTTTTCCAACAGCCAGATCAATCGCCTTCAACTTGAAAGCTGCATCATATGCATTTCTCTGTGTCTTTACCATGATGAGGGTGACAAAATGAATGATGGGAAGTTTGAGAGCGCTCGATTTAATCTAAACACTAAACAAAAAAGTTGTTTGACCTTAACCCGTTCGGCAATTCCATTGGTCTAATGAAAGCTTCATGCCGCCAAAAAACTGAGCACGTCACAGCATGTGTTTTTTTTTTTGAAAAAAAATTGAAAGCGGAAAAATCCATATATTAGCCGCGTCATTGTTTAACCTGTTTGGGATGGGGGCAGTATTTTCACAGCCGGATAAAAAACGTACCCGATTTAATCTGGTTACTACTCCTGCCCAGAAACTAGAATATGCATATAATTAGTAGATTTGGATAGAAAACACTCTAAAGTTTCTAAAACTGTTTGAATGGTGTCTGTGAGTATAACAGAACTCATATGGCAGGCCAAAACCTGAGAAGATTCTATACAGGAAGTGCCCTGTCTGACAATTTGTTCTCCTTCTAGGGCATCTCTATTAAAAATATAGCATCTCTGCTGTAATGTGACATTTTCTAAGGCTTTCATTGGCTCTCAGAAGGCGCCAGAAAGTGGAAAGAGAGCTCTCCAGGCTCTGGGCGAAAAACAGCAGGAGTTTTTGTGAGTGGTCCTGCTGAGAACAATGACACTGGAGCGCGCGTGCACGAGACAACTCCATGTTTTTCTTTCAGTGTTTGAATGAATACAACGTCGCCCGGTTGGAATATTATCGCTATTTTACGAGAAAAATAGCATAAAAATTGATTTTAAACAGCGTTTGACATGCTTTGAAGTACGGTAATGGAATATTTTGACATTTTTTGTCACGAAACGTGCCCGCGCGTCACCCTTCGGATAGTGACTTGAACGCACGAACAAAATGGAGCTATTTGGATGTAACTATGGATTATTTCGAACCAAAACAACATTTGTTGTTGAAGTAGAAGTCCTGGGAGTGCATTCTGACGAAGAACAGCAAAGGTAATCCAATTTTTCTTATAGTAAATATGAGTTTGGTGAGGGCCAAACTTGGTGGGAGTCAAATTAGCTAGCCGTGATGGCCGGGCTATGTACTCAGAATATTGCAAAATGTGCTTTCACCGAAAAGCTATTTTAAAATCGGACACCGCGATTGCATAAAGGAGTTCTGTATCTATAATTCTTAAAATAATTGTTATGTTTTTTGTCAACGTTTATCGTGAGTAATTTAGTCAAGTTTGCGGTGGGTATGCTAGTTCTGAACATCACATACTAATGTAAAAAGCTGGTTTTTGATATAAATATGAACTTGATTGAACAAAACATGCATGTATTGTATAACAATGTCCTAGGAGTGTCATCTGATGAAGATCATCAAAGGTTAGTGCTGCATTTAGCTGTGGTTTGGGTTTTTGTGACGTTTATGCTTGCTTTGAAAATGGCTGTGTGAATATTTTTTGCTGGGTACTCTCCTGACATAATCTAATGTTTTGCTTTCGCTGTAAAGCCTTTTTGAAATCGGACAATATGGTTAGATAAAGGAGAGTCTTGTCTTTAAAATGGTGTAAAATAGTCATATGTTTGAGAAATTGAAGTTTTTGCATTTTTGAGGTATTTGTATTTCGCGCCACGCTATACCATTGGATATTGGTGAGGCTTTCCGCTAGCGGAACATCTGTCCCTAACAGGTTTAAGCCGCGAGGTTCAAAGCGTGGGAAAAAAGTTGCGGCTTATAGTCCGGAATTTACGGTAGTTTATTCTGCTTGTTTTCTGTCTACATTAAACAACATTATTTGTTATTGTGACTGATGGTTTTTTTTCAACACTACAGTGGTTAGCACAACCTTGTGACTCATTGAGTTTCCTGTTTGACTTTGTGGTACTTTTGAGAGGAAGAGGGGGAGGGGCAATGTTAGCTCAGAGAAAGTTCATTTTTCAACTTTCACATTGTGGAGTTAACTGAACATACTCAACAGTAAATGTATGCTATATTCACTGTAATCTCTTTGCCCTCTCAATAATTTTGCCCTCTCTGACCCTCATGTCTCCTACCCTCATGTCTCTGACCCTCATGTCTCTGACCCTCATGGCTCTGATCCAGACAGACTACCATTAGAGGGACCTAACCCTGATCTGGGACATAGCCCTTTCTTTGTGAGTGTATGTGTTTGTATGAGTCTGTGTTAGTGTGCATGTGTGTTTGTGTGTACGTGCATATGTGTATGGGCAAAAGCCTTGCTGGCACGCAAGGCAAGGTGTTGAGAGTGAAAGTAAGGTAGGTGTATGTTACTCAACATTGCAATCAGGGCAGTGGTTCACAGGGGCAGTGAACAGATTAGAACTGAGATAAGGACAGGAGGAGAGATGGAGAGAGGATGGATATAGAGGAAAGATACCCACAGTACAGAGATGGAGAGGATGGATATAGACGAGAGATTCCCACAGTACACACTAAGAGAGGAGAGATGGAGAGAGGATGGATATAGACGAGAGATACCCACAGTACAGACTAAGAGAGGAGAGATGGAGAGAGGATATAGAGGAGAGATGCCCACAGTACACACTAAGAGAGGAGAGGATGGATATAGATGAGAGATACCCACTAAGAGAGGAGAGATGGAGAGAGGATGGATATAGAGGAGAGATACCCACAGTACAGACTCGGAGAGGAGAGATGGAGAGAGGATGGAAATAGAGGAGAGATACCCACAGTACACACTAAGAAAGGAGAGGATGGATATAGATGGGAGATACCCACTAAGAGAGGAGAGATGGAGAGAGGATGGATATAGAGGAGAGATACCCACAGTACAGACTCGGAGAGGAGAGCTACACACAGTACACCCTAAGCTAAGGACCCTGGGACGAAACACCTCCCTCTGCAACTGGATCCTAGACTTCCTGACGGGTCTTCCCCAGGTGGTAAGGGTAGGTAACAACACATCCGCCATGCTGATCCTCAACACGGGGGCCCTTGCCAGGCGTGCGTGCTCAGTCCCCTCTTGTACTCCCTGTTCACTCATGACTGCATGGCCAGGCACGACTCCAACACCATCATTAAGTTTGCCGATGACACAACAGTTGTAGGCCTGATCACCGACAACGATGAGACAGCCTATAGGGATGAGGTCAGAGACCTGGCCGTGTGGTGCCAGGACAACAATCTCTCCCTCAACGTGATCAAGACTAAGGAGATGATTGTGGACTACTAAGGAGATGATTGTGGACTACAAGAAAAAGAGGACCGAGCATGCCCCCATTCTCATCGACATGTCTGTAGTGGAGCAGGTTGAGAGCGTCAAGTTCCTTGGTGTCCACATCAACAACAAACTATCATGGTCTAAGCACACCAAGACAGTCGTGAAGAGGGCACAACAAAATATTTTTCCCCTCAGGAGACTGAAAAGATTTGGCATGGGTCCTCAGATCCTCAAAAGGTTCTACAGCTGCACCATCGAGAGCATCCTGACTGGTTGCATCACTGCCTGGTATGGCAACTGCTCGGCATCTGACCGTAAGGCACTACAGAGGGTAATGCGTACGGCCCAGTACATCACTGGGGCCAAGCTTCCTGCCATCTAGGACCTCTATACCAGGCGGTGTCAGAGGAAGGCTATGCATAGTCACTTTACAAATGACCTCGACTAACCTGCACATTGACTCGGTACCGAAGGCCCTAAAAATTGTCGAAGACTCCAGTCACCCAAGTCATACACTGTTCTCTCTGCTACCACACGGCAAGCGGTACCAGAGCACCAAGTCTAGGTCCAAAAGGCTTCTTAACAGCTTCTACCCCCAAGCCATAAGACTCATAAACAGCTAATCAAAGGGCAACCAGACCCCTCTGTTACGCTGCTGCTACTTTCTGTTTATTATCAATGCATAGTCACCTTAACTCTACCTACATGTACATATTACCTCAACCACCTCGACTAACCCGTCACGTCCTGACCAGTAAAAGGGGTTATTTGTTATTGTAGTTTGGTCAGGGCGTGGCAGGGGGTGTTTGTTTTGTGGGGGTTTTTTTTTGGGGGGGGGTTCTATGTTAGTCTATTTCTATGTTTATTCTAGTTTTTCTATTTCTATGTTTGAATTGTTTGGGGTTGGTCTCTAATTGGAGGCAGCTGAATCTCGTTGCCTCTGATTAGAGACCATATTTAAGGAGGGGTTTTTCTCATTGTGTTTGGGGGTGGTTTCTTTCTGTTTTGTTAAATGTTCCTGACAGGACTGTTTTGGCTGTCGTGCGTTTTCTTGTTTTGTTTACGTGTTCAAATAAAAGTAACGATGATGAGCACTCAACACGCTGCGCCTTGGTCTACTCCCTTCGACTGCCGTTACATAACCGGTGCCCCCGCACATTAACTATGTACCGGTACCCCCTGTATATAGCCTCCCTATTGTTATTTTACTGCCGCTCTTTAATTTTTTACTTTTATTTTCTATTTTTTACTTAACACTTATTTTATTTTTATTAACTTCTTAAAGCATTGTTGGTTAAGAGCTTGTAGGTAAGCATTTCACTGTAAGGTCTACACCTGTTGTATTCGGCGCATGTGACAAATAAACTTTATTTCAAGAGGAGAGATGGTGAGGAAAGATATCCACCGTACACACTAAGAGAGGAGAGATGGAGAGGAGAGATGCCCACAGTACACACTAAGAGAGGAGAGATGGAAAGAGGATGGGTATAGAGGAGAGATACCCACAGTACACACTAAGAGAGGAGAGGATGGATATAGACGAGATATACCCACTAAGAGAGGAGAGATGGAGAGAGGTTAGATATAGAGGAGAGATACCCACAGTATACACTAAAGAGAGGTGAGATGGAGAGAGGATGGATAGACAAGATACCCACAGTACACACTAAGAGAGGTGAGATGGAAAGAGGATATGTATAGGAAAAGGAGGGGAAATGGAGAAAGTAAGAAGAAAGAATAAAAGAAGAGATGAGGACAGGACAGGTGTTGTATAGAACACTGTATTACTTATACAACTAATATAAGGACAGGACATGAGACGGGAGTAGAAATTAACGTGGGCATTGTTTAATGCGTTTCACAGGAAGAACATTCCAAGCGTTTTTAACGTAGGTAAACAAGGGGGGGTTACAGGTGCCCTAAAGGGACAAAACTAGAATATCAATACACAACATATTCCTCCCCCTTTACCTTTGATGACTCATAAGGAAAAAGTAAATATTCACTGTTTTGCCTATTGTTTTCTTTTTAATATAATATTTCAGAATAACCCTTTCTAAACTAGGGATAGAGGGTAGACTGCCTCAGTCCCCATACTTAACCCTGGGGTGTATTCTGCCCCAATGTCGGAGGTTAGTCTGAACTAACTAGTCAACCTGTCAGGGGGTCGTCTTTCTCTTGCAGGGTAATGACGACGTACAGGTGAGTCTACAGTCACATTATCTCTGAGTCTGAGTGGTGATGGTGTATGCCCAGACTGGGGTGCAACAGTACCCTGAGTAGGCACTCTGGCTGATTCAGGTGAGTCTGGAGCACTTTCCACATTTGTAGGATACTGCAGTGGATGTTCAGGTGATAGCTCGTAGTCATGGTAGGTCTCCAGTAGCTGATCTTGGTTTGTCACTTCACGAGTCCTCTCTGAGGTTGGTTCCTGGCAACAGTTGATCCACGTGTCTCCTCCAGATGATGTTTTCCAGTGTGTGAACTGTGTAGGACACAGGCCCTGTTTGTGCAACCACTGTGGCTGGTATCCACTTTGGACCTTAGCCTGTTGGGGATAGGGGCAGTATTTGCACGGCCGGATAAAAAACGTACCCGATTTAATCTGGTTACTACTCCTGCCCAGTAACTAGAATATGCATATAATTGGTTGATTTGGATAGAAAACACCCGAAAGTTTCTAAAACTGTTTGAATGGTGTCTGTGAGTATAACAGAACTCATTTGACAGGCCAAAACCTGAGAAGATTCCAAACAGGGAGCGCTCTCTCTGACCATTTCATGGCCTTCTTGATCATCTCTAACCAAAACAGGGGATCTCTGTCATAACGTGACATTTTCTAACGCTCCTATAGGCTCTCAGAATGCGCCAGAACGATGAATGGTGGCTTTGCAGGCCCTGGCTGAAAAACATTAGCGCATTTTGATAGTGGTCGATCTGAGGACAATGAGACTGGAGGCGCGTGCACGAGCCGGCACCATGTTTACTTTCTCTCTCTTTGAACGAAAACAACGACTCCCGGTCGGAATATTATCGCTTTTTTACGAGAAAAATAGCATAAAAATTGATTTTAAACAGCGGTTGACATGCTTCGAAGTACGGTAATGGAATATTTAGAAATCTTTTGTCACGAAACAAACGAACAAAACGCCGCTATTTGGATATAACTATGGATTATTTTGAACCAAACCAACATTTGTTATTGAAGTAGAAGTCCTGGGAGTGCATTCTGACGAAGAACAGCAAAGGTAATCAAACTTTTCTAATAGTAAATCGGAGTTTGGTGAGTACCACACTTACATTTACATTTAAGTCATTTAGCAGACGCTCTTATCCAGAGCGACTTACAAATTGGTGCATTCACCTTATGATATCCAGTGGAACAACCACTTTACAATAGTGCATCTAAATCTTTTAAGGGGGGGAGGGGGTTAGAAGGATTACTTTATCCTATCCTAGGTATTCCTTAAAGAGGTGGGGTTTCAGGTGTCTCCGGAAGGTGGTGATTGACCGCTGTCCTGGCGTCGTGAGGGAGCTTGTTCCACCATTGGGGTGCCAGAGCAGCGAACAGTTTTGACTGGGCTGAGCGGGAACTGTGCTTCCTCAGAGGTAGGGGGGCCAGCAGGCCAGAGGTGGATGAACGCAGTGCCCTTGTTTGGGTGTAGGGCCTGATCAGAGCCTGAAGGTATGGAGGTGCCGTTCCCTTCACAGCTCCGTAGGCAATCACCATGGTCTTGTAGCGGATGCGAGCTTCAACTGGAAGCCAGTGGAGAGAGCGGAGGAGCGGGGTGACGTGAGAGAACTTGGGAAGGTTGAACACCAGACGGGCTGCGGCGTTCTGGATGAGTTGTAGGGGTTTAATGGCACAGGCAGGGAGCCCAGCCAACAGCGAGTTGCAGTAATCCAGACGGGAGATGACAAGTGCCTGGATTAGGACCTGCGCCGCTTCCTGTGTGAGGCAGGGTCGTAGTCTGCGAATGTTGTAGAGCATGAACCTACAGGATCGGGTCACCGCCTTGATGTTAGTGGAGAACGACAGGGTGTTGTCCAGGATCACGCCAAGGTTCTTAGCACTCTGGGTGGAGGACACAAGGGAGTTGTCAACCGTGATGGCGAGATCATGGAACGGGCAGTCCTTCCCCGGGAGGAAGAGCAGCTCCGTCTTGCCGAGGTTCAGCTTGAGGTGGTGATCCGTCATCCACACTGATATGTCTGACAGACATGCAGAGATGCGATTCGCCGCCTGGTTATCAGAAGGGGGAAAGGAGAAGATTAATTGTGTGTCGTCTGCATAGCAATGATAGGAGAGACCATGTGAGGATATGACAGAGCCAAGTGACTTGGTGTATAGCGAGAATAGGAGAGGGCCTAGAACAGAGCCCTGGGGGACACCAGTGGTGAGAGTGCATGGTGCGGAGACAGATTCTCGCCACGCCACCTGGTAGGAGCGACCTGTCAGGTAGGACGCAATCCAAGCGTGGGCCGCGCCGGAGATGCCCAACTCGGAGAGGGTGGAGAGGAGGATCTGATGGTTCACAGTATCAAAGGCAGCAGATAGGTCTAGAAGGATGAGAGCAGAGGAGAGAGAGTTAGCTTTAGCAGTGCGGAGAGCCTCCGTGACACAGAGAAGAGCAGTCTCAGTTGAATGCCCAGTCTTGAAACCTGACTGATTAGGATCAAGAAGGTCATTCTGAGAGAGATAGCAGGAGAGCTGGCCAAGGACGGCACGTTCAAGAGTTTTGGAGAGAAAAGAAAGAAGGGATACTGGTCTGTAGTTGTTGACATCGGAGGGATCGAGTGTAGGTTTTTTCAGAAGGGGTGCAACTCTCGCTCTCTTGAAGACGGAAGGGACGTAGCCAGCGGTCAAGGATGAGTTGATGAGCGAGGTGAGGTAGGGGAGAAGGTCTCCGGAAATGGTCTGGAGAAGAGAGGAGGGGATAGGGTCAAGTGGGCAGGTTGTTGGGCGGCCGGCCATCACAAGATGCGAGATTTCATCTGGAGAGAGAGGGGAGAAAGAGGTCAAAGCACAGGGTAGGGCAGTGTGAGCAGGACCAGCGGTGTCGTTTGACTTAGCAAACGAGGATCGGATATCGTCAACCTTCTTTTCAAAATGGTTGACGAAGTCATCCGCAGAGAGGGAGGAGGGCGGGGGGAGGGGGAGGAGGATTCAGGAGGGAGGAGAAGGTAGCAAAGAGCTTCCTAGGGTTAGAGGCAGATGCTTGGAATTTAGAGTGGTAGAAAGTGGCTTTAGCAGCAGAGACAGAAGAGGAGAATGTAGAGAGGAGGGAGTTAAAGGATGCCAGGTCCGCAGGGAGGCGAGTTTTCCTCCATTTCCGCTCGGCTGCCCGGAGCCCTGTTCTGTGAGCTTGGTGGTTGTCAAAATAGCTAGCCTGTGATGGCCGGGCTATCTACTCAGAATATTGCAAAATGTGCTTTCACCGAAAAGCTATTTTAAAAATCGGACATAGCGAGTGCATAAAGGAGTTCTGTATCTATAATTCTTAAAATAATTGTTATGCTTTTTGTGAACGTTTATCTTGAGTAATTTAGTAAATTCACCGGAAGTTTGCTAGTTCTGAACGTCACATGCTAATGTAAAAAGCTGTTTTTTGATATAAATATGAACTTGATTGAACAAAACATGCATGTATTGTATAACATAATGTCCTAGGTGTGTCATCTGATGAAAATCATCAAAGGTTAGTGCTGCATTTAGCTGTCTTCTGGGTTTTTGTGACATTATATGCTAGCTTGAAAAATGGGTGTCTGATTATTTCTGGCTGGGTACTCTGCTGACATAATCTAATGTTTTGCTTTCGTTGTAAAGCCTTTTTGAAATCGGACAGTGTGGTTAGATTAACAAGAATCTTGTCTTTAAAATGCTGTAAAATAGTCATATGTTTGAGAAATTGAAGTAATAGCATTTCTAAGGTATTTGAATAACGCGCCACAGGATTCCACTGGCTGTTACGTAGGTGGGACGATTTGGTGCCACCTACCCTAGAGAGGTTAATGCCATTTGCCAACACAAAGTACTCAAAACGTTCTGTGTAAGAACTCCATTGTTCCACAGATTCATCAAAATGTTCCTATATTTCCAATCAATGCAGACATTTTCGGTTTATTTTTCTAACTCACACTTTTCAGACGGTCCCTTACATCCAGACCCCTTTTTTTCTTCATCTTCTTTTAACTCACGTGACTTCACTTTCTCCCGCAGCGAAACTCTTCCTATCCCTCGAGGCTCTTGTTGCCGTGACATCAAAGGCTAGCTAGCATTACTCGATTGGCTAGCTCCACGTTTTGTTTGCGTCTTTCTACAGCGGAAAAAAAAAACGATTTTAACTCAGACTTTCTGCGGAAGATGATGAGTACAAACGTGAGAACGTTTCTTCCTCGTCGCCAGTTTTGTTGTATAGCACACTGTATTACTTATACAACTAATATAAGGATGTGACGGGAGTAGAAATTAACGTGGGGATTGTTTAATGCGTTTCACAGGAAGAACATTCCAAGCGTTTTTAACGTAGGTAAACAAGGGGGGGGGGGGGGGGGTTACAGGTGCCCTAAAGGGACAAAACTAGAATATCAATACACAACAACAGGAGAGATTGGGAGAAGGGAAAGAGGCGTTGGATTTCTGCTAGATAGGCCAGCTGCAAAGTCCAAATGTTGCTACATTGTAAAAATTCATGAAAACAAAAAAATATTTTTGGTCCGAATGAAATGTTAGGGTTAGGCCTTAGGAGTTTGGTTAAGGTTAGGATCAAGGTTAGAGTTAGGGTTCAAATCAGATTTTTTTACTTTAACCAGCGATAGAGAGTGAAATCTCAAGGGTACTGAGGTCCAACCAAACTCTTAACAGAAAGTCAGCCTACTGGTTTATGACAAGTGTCCACTTTTCATTTAAAATGTGTCCTTTTGGCACATACTTTGCCTCCATAGTAACAGGCACACCTGCACAATTGCACATACACTCCCACATGTTTCTCTGAAATGCCCACAGAATGCCTGTTCTGGTAGTACCATATCCTGTTTTTTGAGACCCTATGACTAAGCTGAAAGCCTTCAAACAACACACACACACACACA
Source organism: Salmo salar (assembly GCF_965601325.2). Taxonomy (NCBI): domain Eukaryota; kingdom Metazoa; phylum Chordata; class Actinopteri; order Salmoniformes; family Salmonidae; genus Salmo; species Salmo salar. The sequence goes on from NC_138302.1 coordinate 14,356,425, forward strand.
CACCACGTTTCTTAGAAACGTCTCTGTTCTGGTAAACAGCAGTAGAGGGTGTAGTCACTAGTTTGAGGCAATGTTAAAACAGACTGAATAGTTCGATCTGAGATCATTCTTTGTCTTCCTCTCCAACGAACCAGAGTTACATCTCCTCCAACTAACCAGAGTTGCATTGAGAACTGGAGCTGATGAACTACAGAACACAGCTTTTCTAAGAACATCCAGGAAGAAGAGAAGAAAAACGGTAAGAACATTTATTCACAAATGTATTTACAAATCGTTCTAAATTAAAATGTGAACACATTTCTAGCAGCAACACCATAAAGATGTAATAGTAGTGCTACTGAAACAATAAATATTAGGACTATTACTCAGAAATGCAAAAACACAACTTTTACTGTTGAACGGCAAAGAAATGATGAGACAACTTGTCGTTCCCATGTCTGTCCTTACTGAGATTAAATAACTAGACCACAAAATGGCATAATGATACAACTTCCCTCTATCACTGATTTAAAACAATATATATTTTAATCATAAATTACACACAAGGTTCAACCGAAACACTTTTAACCCGACCCCTCTGAGTACGTGCCACATTGGGCACCTGGGGAGCAGTTGTTGTGGGGGGGTTAACTGCCTTGCTTCACCTTGTCCGCTCTGGGATTAGGACTACACTCTTAGAGAAAAGGGTTCCATAAGGGTTTTTTGGTTGCCCCATAGCAGAACCCTTTTTGTTTCCAGATAGAACCCGTTTGGGTTCCATACAGAACCATATGTGGAAAGGGATCTACCTGGAACCAAAAGGGTTCTACCTGAAACCTAAAATAGTTATTCAAAGGGTTCTCCTATGGGGACAACCGAAGAACCCTTCAAGGTTCTAGATTTTTTAAAAAAGGAGCTAAGAGTGTATCAAACTTTAGGTTACTGGCCCAACACTCTAACCACTAGGCTACCTGTCGCCCTGTAGTTGTATTAAAATAAGGAAAGCAAGGTCTCAGTGGTACAAACAGTATTTACTAAACGGCAGCTGTTCCAGTTCCAGCTGCTGCAGGTATGCAATGGGTTTATGGGCATTTACAAATGTATTGAAAAAGGCCTTTAAAAAAAGACTAAAATACCATTAATGTTCCTTATGACACACAAATACACCATTTCTAAAGCATTTGATGAGCTGGATGTGCATGTCTGAAAGCATAATAACTGTATGTAAAGCAACTACTAATGCAGAAACTCTATAGTCTAAGTGTTGTTTGATAATCCACTCCGTTTTTGTTGAACATTCCACCTAAATATATATACATTTAACAATTTTCAACACATTTGACCTTTGACCTGTTGAAAATGGTATTAGAAAACCAAAATGACCTTATATCACAGCAAACATGTTTTATCTAGCATTGATGACAGTCTGTAATAAGCAAAATCAAATCCCAGCACTTTTTCCATGTTGGCTGGTCTACTATAAGATTACTATGGGATTAAGTTTCAATTTGAGCTGTCCTCATGGTACCAGTAGAGAGAGATGAGGGAGACAGCTGTCCTCATGGTACCAGTAGAGAGAGATGAGGGAGACAGCTGTCCTCGTGGTACCAGTAGAGAGAGATGAGGGAGACAGCTGTCCTCATGGTACCAGTAGAGAGAGATGAGGGAGACAGCTGTCCTCATGGTACCAGTAGAGAGAGATGAGGGAGACAGCTGTCCTCATGGTACCAGTAGAGAGAGATGAGGGAGACAGCTGTCCTCATGGTACCAGTAGAGAGAGATGAGGGAGACAGCTGTCCTCATGGTACCAGTAGAGAGAGATGAGGGAGACAGCTGTCCTCATGGTACCAGTAGAGAGAGATGAGGGAGACAGCTGTCCTCATGGTACCAGTAGAGAGAGATGAGGGAGACAGCTGTCCTCATGGTACCAGTAGAGAGAGATGAGGGAGACAGCTGTCCTCATGGTACCAGTAGAGAGAGATGAGGGAGACAGCTGTCCTCATGGTACCAGTAGAGAGAGATGAGGGAGACAGCTGTCCTCATGGTACCAGTAGAGAGAGATGAGAGAGACAGCTGTCCTCATGGTACCAGTAGAGAGAGATGAGGGAGACAGCTGTCCTCATGGTACCAGTAGAGAGAGATGAGGGAGACAGCTGTCCTCATGGTACCAGTAGAGAGAGATGAGGGAGACAGCTGTCCTCATGGTACCAGTAGAGAGAGATCATCTTTATATGTTCTATTTGTAAATCGACCAATGAAATCAAACCACAACCATCCATGATTATAGACACCTGTGTGTGTCCTTTCAAACTATATAAACTATTGTAAACTGTGTCGTTCAAGCTCTGAATGCTGATTGGTGGTATATCAGACCATATAACATGGGTATGAATCCAAAATATTTGTACTGCGCTAATACATTAGTAACCAGTTTATAATAGATGCGTTGCGTTGTGCCTAAGAACAGCCCTTAGACGTGGTATATTGGCCATATACCACACTCCCTCACGCCTTATTGCTTAAGTGACCCCGCAGTGTTTGTCATTATACCCTGATGGAGACAGCTTGTCTGTCCAAACGTTGGTTATTCAATTATTGCATCTGAGCTCCTAGAGTGTGTGGCTCTCCTGTGCTATCTTTCCATCTCATTGTCTCTCATAGTAAGCAATAGAGTTGGAAAGAGCACAAACAGATCTGGGACCAGGCTAGGCAACTACAGTATATAGTGATCAATGGAGTTGGAAATAATACCAACAGATCTAGGACCAGACTAGGCAACAACAAAGTTACATTTGAAAATTATGTTTTATTTGTTATTTCATTTTTAACCTTTTTTTTTACCAGAAGGAGACGTCTATGTGTCCGACATTTTACTCAGAGATGTTGAAGTTAGCGACGTGTAATTGCGACACCCAATCAGAATTCAGCCTCTGCCTGTCCTGAGGTGAATTATTTCTCTCATTGGCTAGAAATGACTAGTTACAGGTGAAATGAAACTTAACTCCGACTATAAGGTGCAGCACATAGCCTCACCTCTCACAGTCACAACAGGGGACAATTAACAGATCAGTACAACCACACTAAAAGTGACTTCAGTATTCAATATTCCCGAAGAACTTAACTACCTTAGTAATTAATTCTTTCTTCTTCTTCTTTGTATTTTGCGTGACCTTCTACTGCAGTGTTGGAGCCAGTAACGTACATTTTATTGTACAATTACATTGTTAGGGAATGTACTTTGTTTTACAACAGTTATACCACATTGCATTACTCAATTATAGTTATTATTATTGCATTTTTGGGGGATTACTCTTTTTATAGTTCACATCACAGGTATCTCATTCCATGCAGGGCATAGTGTCTACAGCAGGGCAGTCCAACCCTCTTCCTGGAGATCTACTGTCCTGTAGGTTTTCAGTCCAACCCTCTTCCTGGAGATCTACTGTCCTGTGGGTTTTCAGTCCAACCCTCTTCCTGGAGATCTACCGTCCTGTAGGTTTTCAGTCCAACCCTCTTCCTGGAGATCTACCGTCCTGTAGGTTTTCAGTCCAACCTTCTTCCTGGAGATCTACTGTCCTGTGGGTTTTCAGTCCAACCCTCTTCCTGGAGATCTACTGTCCTGTAGGTTTTCAGTCCAACCCTCTTCCTGGAGATCTACAGTCCTGTAGGTTTTCAGTCCAACCCTCTTCCTGGAGATCTACCGTCCTGTAGGTTTTCAGTCCAACCCTCTTCCTGGAGATCTACTGTCCTGTAGGTTTTCAGTCCAACCCTCTTCCTGGAGATCTACCTTCCTGTAGGTTTTCAGTCCAACCCTCTTCCTGGAGATCTACCATCCTGTAGGTTTTCAGTCCAACCCTCTTTCTGGAGATCTACTGTCCTGTAGGTTTTCAGTCCAACCCTCTTCCTGGAGATCTACTGTCCTGTAGGTTTTCAGCCCAACCCTCTTCCTGGAGATCTACAGTCCTGTAGGTTTTCAGTCCAACCCTAATTTAACACACCTGCTTCTACTAATTAGCTGCTCAATAAGACCTTAACTAGCTGAATCAGATATGCTAAATTAGGGTTGGACTGAAAACCTTTAGGAAAGTAGATCTCCAGGAAGAGGGTTGGGCTGCCCTGGTCTACAGGTTTTCCCTCTTCCTTGTACTTGATTGATGAATTAAGGTCCCTAATTAGTAAAGAACTCTCCTCACCTGGTTGTCCAGGTCTTAATTGAAAGGGGAAAAAAACCTGCAGACATTAGGCCCTCCATGAGTTTTACGCCCCTGGTTTACATTGTTTGAAAGTGAAATAGCTGAGAAGAAATTCTAATTTATTTTGTGGACTTTGTTATTTGTAATGAGATCATCGTCTAATTCCATGTTTTTGATTAGCCACTGTAACAGATATGGGACGAAGAAGAGGGACTCTGAAGATTCTGTTCGTGTTGACACTCTGTCTTCAAGCCTTCACTGGTCAATGCCAAGGTACAGTACACACACCCGTGCACACCCACACACACACACACACACACACACACACACACACACACATGCACGTACACACACCAGGGCCATGCAGGGGGCAGGTGCTCAAAATGAAAAAAAGGGCAAAATCTAGAAAATACCAAATGCCTCTGTAGAGTAAACTATTACATTTTTAAATAGGCCTATTTATTTCTGCAACACACTCAGTTCAGTGCATCCTAAAGACATGATTGACATGGGGTAAAGGAGGTGGGCTATCAGCTGATCATTGATGACAGATGTTCATCTGCTAGTTAGTTTATTTATTATACTGATTGTAATTTACTTTTGTCTTTTCTTACCCTCTCTGCTCCTATCAGCCAATCAGACTGAAGTCTTTTCTTCCTCTCTCTCTCTCTCTCTGCTCCTATCAGCCAATCAGACTGAAGTCTTTCTTCCTCTCTCTCTCTCTCTCTCTCTCTCTCTCTCTCTCTCTCTCTCTGCTCCTATCAGCCAATCAGACTGAAGTATTTTCTTCCTCTCTCTCTCTCTCTCTCTCTCTCTCTCTCTCTCTCTGCTTCTATCAGCCAATCAGACTGAAGTCTTTTCTTCCTCTCTCTCTCTCTCTGCTCCTATCAGCCAATCAGACTGAAGTCTTTTCTTCCTCTCTCTCTCTCTCTGCTCCTATCAGCCAATCAGACTGAAGTCTTTTCTTCCTCTCCCTCTCTCTCTCTCTCTGCTCCTATCAGCCAATCAGACTGAAGTCTTTTCTTCCTCTCTCTCTCTCTCTCTCTCTCTCTCTCTCTCTCTGCTCCTATCAGCCAATCAGACTGAAGTCTTTTCTTCCTCTCTCTCTCGCTCTCTCTCTCTCTCTGCTCCTGTCAGCCAATCAGACTGAATATGGATGATGACGTAGGCTATATCAAGTGTTATAAAATGTTAAACAGATGTTAAGGTCTTTCAAGCTGTGCGTCTCTTTACAGGTCAGACTGAGAAACAGGCGCAACCAGCAGACGGGGTGGGGGGGGGGGGGGGGGGGGGGGTGAACTTGACGACAACTTGCTAGCAGTGGGTTCTGAACAAGTACAACAACAATATTATGGGGGAAATTATACCACCACCCAAAAGGGTGCTTTAGAGACTGGAAGGACAAAGGGGCATGTGCTCTGCACGGTTAGAGTCTGACACACACACACACACACACACACACACATTTCATTAGGTTTTCATCAAGACAATCACTATCAACTCAAGCACTTATCTCTGTTTTCACAGTTTCTGGGCAGCCCTCTGACCTCAGGATAGTTCTGATAGGGAAGACTGGATCAGGGAAGAGTTCAACAGGAAACACCATCCTGGGGAGAAAGGTGTTTAGAGAAGACCTCTCCCCTGAGTCTGTCACTGATCACTGTGAGAAACAGAGTGGAGTGGTGGATGGGAGGAAGACTGATGTCATCGACACCCCGGGGCTCTATGACACAACAATGTCTAAAGAAGAGATGAAAAGTGAGATAGAAAAGGCCATCTACATGTCAGTCCCAGGACCCCACGCCTTCCTGCTGGTGATCAGACTGGGGAGGTTCACAGAGGAGGAGAGGAACACTGTGAAGTGGATCCAGGAGAACTTTGGAGAAGAAGCCTCAAAGTACACCATCATTCTGTTCACCGGTGGAGACCAGCTGGAGGACAAATCAGTGGTGGAGTTTCTAAGTGAGAGTGAGGAGCTTATGAAACTCGTCAAGGTCTTTAAGGGCAGAAATCATGTCTTCAATAATAAAAACAAGAATGACTACAATCAGGTCACAGAGCTGCTGAAGAAGATAGATGAGATGGTGATGAAGAATGGAGGACAACACTACACCAATGAGATGTACCAGGAGGTCCAGAGGAAGATCAAAGAAGAGGAGGAGAGGAAGAAACAGGAGAAGAAGGAGAGAGAGGAGGAGGAGAAGAGGAAACAGGAGGAGGAGACCAGAAAACGGGTAGAGAAGGCAAGAGAGGAGGAGAGGAAGAGACAGGAGGAGAAGAAGAGAAAGGAGGAGGAGATCAGAAAATGGGTAGAGAAGGCAAGAGAGGAGGAGAGGAAGAGACAGGAGGAGGAGAAGAGAAAGGAGGAGAAGAAGAAACAGGAGGAGGAGATCAGAAAACGGGTAGCGAAGGCGAGAGGGGAGGAGAGGATGAGACAGCAGAGGACGAGGAAGTCGTCGTCAAATGGCTTTTTGGGATTGTTAGCAACTGTTTTCACAGCGGTGGTAGCAGGACCATTAGCAATTCCAGTTGGAGCTGCTGTACTTGCAAATGAAGTAGCTGAACATTTAGACGATTCTGATTAAATGAGGACGAGGAGGCAGTGTGAAGTACCACTCTCTTCCTCATCTTAATGTCAAGTAGTAGCAGTTGATTAATACTGTACAATGACAATCATCAGGGATTGTTCATCACTTTCTAATAGGATCAGTTATTTACCATGTTATTATTCAAAGGCTCAGGGATAATAACATACTGTAGGATGACATTTATAATTCAACAAAAACAAACAGACAGAAATATCTGAAATCGTGTTTCATTAACTCAGAGATAGATAATACGTTAGAATGGGTAAAGACATTCTAGGTTTCTGGATATCTACAGTATTGATGTATCTACCCTTCTTCCCTGGTCTGTGTTCTCCCTCTAGTCTCTCTCTACCCTCCCTCCCTGGTCTGTGTTGTCCCTCTAGTCTCTCTCTACCCTCCCTCCCTGGTCTGTGTTCTCCCTCTAGCCTCTCTCTACCCTTCTTCCCTGGTCTGTGTTCTCCCTCTAGTCTCTCTCTACCCTCCCTCCCTGGTCTGTGTTCTCCCTCTAGTCTCTCTCTACCCTCCCTCCCTGGTCTGTGTTCTCCCTCTAGTCTCTCTCTACCCTCCCTCCCTGGTCTGTGTTCTCCCTCTAGTCTCTCTCTACCCTCCCTCCCTGGTCTGTGTTCTCCCTCTAGTCTCTCTCTACCCTCCCTCCCTGGTCTGTGTTCTCCCTCTAGTCTCTCTCTACCCTCCCTCCCTGGTCTGTGTTCTCCCTCTAGTCTCTCTCTACCCTCCCTCCCTGGTCTGTGTTCTCCCTCTAGTCTCTCTCTACCCTCCCTCCCTGGTCTGTGTTCTCCCTCTAGTCTCTCTCTACCCTCCCTCCCTGGTCTGTGTTCTCCCTCTAGTGTCAGAGTTAGTGTTAAACACCACATGATTAACACAGGGAGTAATGTTTTAATGTACTGTACGTCACAACTGTATTCATACTGTACTTCATTACTGTATTTCTACTGTACTTCATTACTATATTTCTGCTGTACTTCATTACTTTATTTCTACTGTTCTTGGGAAAAGAACATTACATTAAAAATTACAAAGAGGGATTTTGTATCGTATACCTACTGAAAGGGATATAGAGGGATTATATATTGTATAATTATAGAAGTCTATCAATTTGATTATCTGTATTTTGTGCAGTGCTTGTGCTGTATAATGTTTCATGATTTATCAATCTTTGATGGAAATTTGATGGACAACCTTTAGGCGTTAGTGTTAACTAATTGTTGCATGTATGAGTTCCCCGGAACTTAATCAAAGTGATATCCAGGAAATCCTTTCCTCACATTTCTTTCAAAGAACAAAATCTTTACCACAGATTTATTTCACATTTGAGAGAGCGAGTGAGAGAGAAATGTGCTTTGTCATCGTATCGACAACATCAAAATAGCCTTTCAAGACTGAAGTCAGGAGAACTTTGAGATAGTATCAGCCAGCCTAGTTACAGAGTAAACATCCTGTAGCCATTCAACTAGTTTAGAAAAGACAAAACACACGGTTCTGCTCCATTGTTACACTCCCATTGTAAAGTCAAAGGGTTCCATTATATTAGAACACAACTGTACTTTAGAACTAGAAGAGACTCCACTATCAAAATAAGAAATGATGGTCAACTGTATAGACACACATAGGCTGTGATTCAATCCAATACTGTATAGACACACATGGACTGGGATTCAATCCAATACTGCATAGACACACAAAGGCTGGGATTCATTGGTCAGCCAGAAAAATGTCTGACCATGGATTTGACCCCACTCTCCGAAGACATCTCAGGGGGAGTTGGGATATGCAACAAACACATTCCAATTCCCTCAAGTACACACTACACACTACAAGAGTTAAATAGGACAAATATCATACTATAGTCACCATGCTAGTGAGCCTGACCTGAATAATCTCAGGACTGTTTTAATCTTATCATCATGTCAGGTATCTACAGTTTCTCTTTCCCTGTTAGGAAACATGCTTAAACATGTTGTCTTCAAAACAACAGCAAAATACATTCCATACAGCTCCGGTAAAAGTCCAGATAGGTAGCTAAAGAGAAAGAAGGAAAGACAGTGGGATATGTCACAAATGGCACATCAACTGGTATGGGGCTGCAGGTAGCCTAGTGGTTAGAGCGTTGGGTCAGTAACAGAAAGGTTGCAAGATCGAATCCCTGAACTGACAAGGTAAAGAACTGTCGTTCTGCCCCTGAACAAGACAGTTAACCCACTGTTCCTAGGCCGTCATTGTAAGTAAGAATTTGTTCTTAACTGACTTGCGTAGTTACATAAAAAAAATCCCTTTATTGTGCACTACTTTTGACCAGGGCCCTAGTGAATTATAAAGGGAATAGGGTGCCATTTGGGAAGAAACCTACATGTACCTCCCACAACACAATCCTCCTTCTTAAAGGCAAGAGAGTGAAGCATTCAACTTCACCTGGACTTCTGTGAGGTGGAGAAGAGAGCTGAAGTACCTTTCGTGGGATAAACTTAATTCCTCAAACGTGAGATAGAAAAACCAGCATGGCAGATGAACGTGGTGAGTACTTAATAACAGGTTCATATGGTTATATAGTACTTAATAACAGGTTCATATGGTTATAAAGTACTTAATAACAGCTTCATATGGTTATAAAGTACTTAATAACAGGTTCATATGGTTATATAGTACTTTATAACAGCTTCATATGGTTATATAGTACTTAATAACAGCTTCATATGGTTATATAGTACTTAATAACAGGTTCATATGGTTATAAAGTACTTAATAACAGGTTCATATGGTTATATAGTACTTAATAACAGGTTCATATGGTTATATAGTCCAATAAATAAGAAAAACTGTTATACAATTATACATGTATTGTTTTATGTCAATGCAGTTCCTTTACTAAAGGAGGCAGAGACATCAGACTTCGGTGAGTATGGCTCCATTCCTTTATGGTCAGAAAGATGATCAGATAATTAATAAACCTCAATTCCGGTTAACCTTTTTTTATACTAGAGCAAACAGTATATGCACAGCGTCACCAAGCCAACCAATGTATAGAAACCCAGATCATATTATTCTCTCATTAATAATACATATTCCAGAGTGTACTATGTAATCCTTGAATCAATGTTGCAAAGCTATTAGGACAAAACATTTTAATTCCAGGTTCTGTAGATGGATTATACCTACGTGAAAGAACCAGACCCATAGGTGTTTCGTCAGCCTATCCCGTGGAGAATGACAACCATGTAGGTAAGATAACAGTATTGGACAAATAAAACTAGTGGTGCAATAGCGAGTCTTCACTGCTGCTGTTAGCTGAATATGATTCCTGTGGTCCCTGTGCATATAATTGAATTAACTTAGTAACTAACAAATGAAACTACATTACAGTTTGTATTTCCACAGATTCAGAGCAGCCAGCTGATCTGAGGATAGTTTTGGTGGGGAAGACTGGAGCAGGGAAGAGTGCAACAGGAAACACCATCCTGTGGAAAGATGTCTTTACAGAAGAGGCCTCCTTTGTGTCTGTAACTGCACAGTGTGAGAAACAGAGAGGAGTGGTGGATGGGAGTAAGATTGATGTCATCAACACCCCGGGGCTCTATGACACAACAATGTCTCAAGAAGAGATGAAAAGTGAAATAGTCAGGTGTATAGAAATGTCAGTCCCAGGACCCCACGCCTTCCTGCTGGTGATCAGACTGGGGAGGTTCACAGAGGAGGAGAGGAACACTGTGAAGTGGATCCAGGAGAACTTTGGAGAAGAAGCATCAAAGTACACCATCATTCTGTTCACTGGTAAAGATCAGTTGAAGGGGAAAACAGTTGAAGAATGGCTGAATCCTTGTGTTGCACTTCAGGAACTGATCAGAAGTTGTTTGGGAAGGTACCATTGTCTCAATAATGATCAGAGGGATGACCGTCTTCAGGTCAATGAGCTGCTGAAGATGATATTAAAGATGGTGGAGATGAATGGAGGAGAGCAATACACCAATGAGATGTACCAGGAGGTTCAGAGAAAATTGAGAGAGGAGGAGGAGAGGAGGAGAAAGGAGATGGAGGAAGAGAGGAGGAGAAGGGAGGAGGAGCTACGGGAGCAAGAAAGGAGGAGACGTGAGGAAGAAAGGAGGAGACGGGAAAATATTGCGATAGGTTTAACGTTCTACAGCAGCTGTTTGGGCAGTAGTAGCTGGGACTAGAGTTCCTGTTGCTGCTGAAGTAGCAGTGGCTATGGGAGCAGGACCTATTCTGTTGGCTGGGGGAGCTGCATGTGGTATAGCAGCTATTGCCATTTCGGTAAAGAAGATAAGACGGTAAAAAACAGTAGTACCACAGATGGAAATGAGCTACTGTACACATCTTCAGAAATTAGTACAATACTTACAATATTAATGTTAAACATGGTCATTGATGAATTTATAAACACGTTAGGTGATAAATAATACCATGTATACTGTAGGTGATAATGAATAAAAAAAATCTGATCAAACTTTTTGGGGTCATTTAATTAATCTATTTGTGATTCAAAAAGGGTTAAAGAGGTAAACTTCTAATGTACATGGAAATATGGAAATATGTCAGTAGACTATGGTGGTTTTAATCCTCTATTATTTTTGTATGTATGTATTGTACTCGGCTAAGGAAACTTTAAATGTATTTTACATTTGTCAAATAAAATCAATTAATGAATTCAATCTTCATGACTTGATACTGTAAGTGTGTAGTACTATCAATATGGTGCCTTTGAGAAGTGCAAAAAAAACCTACTTTATATTTCACCTAATTGTATCATTCAAAGTGCCTACTTTGGTGAGAGGAAGCCCATTGGGAGAAGAAGTAGCCCGATCAGGTGAAATAACAGGGTTGACGATTTCATCTTAAATCAGCCATGAATCCCTTTGTGACAGGGGAAATGGATGCATAGTGTGTGCAATTGAATTCAAACTTCACACATGTATTTTATATTATCTCATTAGCATAAGAATACAACATCCTCCATAAAAATCTGTCTGGTTAAGGTAGCGATGTCTGATTCTCAGTACACGTCATCCACAGAGGAAGGTGGCAGAGATATTCAGTTGTTCAATTGTTAAAAACTTCCATGACTTTGTCAACCAACTTGTTCTGATCAAAACAAGGTACACAAGGAAGACCTTGTGTAACTTATGCCTATGGTTATAAATGGTTATTACTAGGGATTACCATGTATAACATCTAAATTACCTTACTATATGCTTAGTTGCAGTCAAAACAGCTTGTAATAGTATGTCAGTAGTATGAATACTTGGTTGAACTGTAATACAGAGACCAGCTACCTTCTGAATGTACACATAGTGGTGCATTGGTGTGTATTCTAGGAATAATTGTTAATGTATGGGAAATGTTATATAAATACCAAAACTCCTATAATATCCTTTCCCTCAAACCCTGCCTGGTCTGTATTCTCCCGCTACCCTCCCTGGTCTGTGTACTCCCTCTACCCTCGCTGGTCTGTGTACTCCCTCTATCATCCTTGGTCTGTGTTCTCCCTTTACCCTCCCTGGTCTGTGTACTCCCTCTACCCTCGCTGGTCTGTGTACTCCCTCTACCCTCCCTGGTCTGTGTACTCCCTCTACCCTCCCTGGTCTGTGTACTCCCTCTATCCTCCCTGGTCTGTGTTCTCCCTCTACCCTCCCTGGTCTGTGTACTCCCTCTACCCTCCCTGGTCTGTATACTCCCTCTACCCTCCCTGGTCTGTGTTCTCCCTCTACCCTCCCTGGTCTGTGTACTCCCTCTACCCTCCCTGATCTGTGTACTCCCTCTACCCTCCCTGGTCTGTGTACTCCCTCTACCCTCCCTGGTCTGTGTTCTCCCTCTACCCTCCCTGGTCTGTGTACTCCCTCTACCCTCCCTGATCTGTGTACTCCCTCTATCCTCCCTGGTCTGTGTTCTCCCTCTACCCTCCCTGGTAGTACTCATCTTTCCATAGAGTCTGTAGGCCAAACTGTTCATATGCTACAGACGTTTCGTGAGAAGACGGGATGTCTCATGGTCTGACAAACACCGCTGTAGCTCGGCCACCTTACACTGCAGATGCAGAAGGGCGACGCTGTGGATTGAAAAACATGCATTGCCAAAAAAGTTATACAAAAAAAACAGATATCTCTAGTTTAAACTGATTTTGATGGGGATTTTTTGGGGGATTTTTTTAAATTATATGACTTAAATTGATGCACCAGTGCATCAATAGACTGAGGATTTATACACTGAGTGTTCAAAACATTATGGACACCTGCTCTTTCCATGACAGACTGACCAGATGAATCCAGGTGAAAGCTATGATCCCTTTTTGATGTCACTTGTTAAATCCCCTTCAATCAGTGTAGATGAAGGTGAGGAGACAGGTTAAAGAATGATTTTTAAGCCTTGAGATAATTGAGACATGGATTTTGTATGTGTGCCATTCAGAGGGTGAATGGGCAAGACAAAATATTTAAGTGCCTTTAAACAGGATATGGCAGTAGGTGCCAGAATGCCGGTATGTGTCAAGAACTGCAACGCTGCTGGGTTTTTCACACTCAACACTTTCCTGTGTGTATCAAGAATGGTCCGCCAGCCAAAGGACATTCAGCCGACTTGACACAACTGTGGGAAGCATTTGAGTCAACATGGGCCGGCATCAATGTGGAACGCTTTAGACACCTTGTAGAGTCCATACCCTTGAGGCTGTTGTGAGGGCAAAATGGGGTGCAACACAATATTAGGAAGGTGTTCCTAATGTTTTGGACATTCAGTGTATAATTTAATTTTGGACAGAAAATTCAACATTTTTGGTGTAAAAATGATTTCTAATCACAATACTTCAACTATGGCCTTTTAACAGATAAAAACATGTATTATTCAGGAGAATCCCATTGAATCAGGCTATTCACGCTAGCGTCCCACATCTCCCAGATTAATGATTCATATAATTTTTTTCACCACTAAGTTATTTGCCTAGAGCATGCTGATTCCTCCAAAGTGGGAAACTTGGGGTCTGGATATTCCGCCTAGGTTAGCAAAGTTTACTAGTTCCGACTGGCAGATGAACAATGCAATTTAATGAGATCTCAGGAGTCAGGGTACGTACTAAAGGTCAAAGAGTTAAAAGTTCGTAATCACTGTCAGTGGTCTCTCCTCATAGATAGATAGTATCCAGACAGACAGTGGTCTCTCCTCATAGATAGTTAGTATCCAGACAGACAGTAGTCTCTCCTCATAGATCGATAGTATCCAGACAGACAGTGGTCTCTCCTCATAGATAGATAGTATCCAGACAGACAGTGGTCTCTCCTCATAGATAGTTAGTATCCAGACAGACAGTGGTCTCTCCTCATAGATAGATAGTATCCAGACAGACAGTGGTCTCTCCTCGTAGATAGTTAGTATCCAGACAGACAGTGGTCTCTCCTCATAGATAGTTAGTATCCAGACAGACAGACAGTAGTCTCTCCTCATAGATAGTATCCAGACAGACAGTGGTCTCTCCTCATAGATAGATAGTATCCAAACAGACAGTGGTCTCTCCTCATAGATAGTTAGTATCCAGACAGACAGTGGTCTCTCCTCATAGATAGTTAGTATCCAGACAGACAGTGGTCTCTCCTCATAGATAGTTAGTATCCAGACAGACAGTGGTCTCTCCTCGTAGATAGTTAGTATCCAGACAGTAGTCTCTCCTCATAGATAGTTAGTATCCAGACAGACAGTAGTCTCTCCTCATAGATAGTTAGTATCCAGACAGACAGTGGTCTCTCCTCATAGATAGTTAGTATCCAGACAGACAGACAGTAGTCTCTCCTCATAGATAGATAGTATCCAGACAGACAGACAGTAGTCTCTCCTCATAGATAGTTAGTATCCAGACAGACAGTGGTCTCTCCTCATAGATAGTTAGTATCCAGACAAACAGTGGTCTCTCCTCATAGATAGTTAGTATCCAGACAAACAGTGGTCTCTCCTCGTAGATAGTTAGTATCCAGACAGACAGTGGTCTCTCCTCATAGATAGTTAGTATCCAGACAGACAGTGGTCTCTCCTCGTAGATAGTTAGTATCCAGACAGACAGTGGTCTCTCCTCATAGATAGTTAGTATCCAGACAGACAGTGGTCTCTCCTCATAGATAGTTAGTATCCAGACAGACAGTGGTCTCTCCTCATAGATAGTTAGTATCCAGACAGACAGTGGTCTCTCCTCATAGATAGTTAGTATCCAGACAGACAGTGGTCTCTCCTCATAGATAGTTAGTATCCAGACAGACAGTGGTCTCTCATAGATAGTTAGTATCCAGACAGACAGTGGTCTCTCCTCATAGATAGTTAGTATCCAGGCAGACAGTATTCTCTCCTCATAGATAGTTAGTATCCAGACAGACAGACAGTGGTCTCTCCTCATAGATAGTTAGTATCCAGACAGACAGTGGTCTCTCCTCGTAGATAGTTAGTATCCAGACAGACAGTGGTCTCTCCTCATAGATAGTTAGTATCCAGACAGACAGTGGTCTCTCCTCATAGATAGTTAGTATCCAGACAGACAGTGGTCTCTCCTCATAGATAGTTAGTATCCAGACAGACAGTGGTCTCTCCTCGTAGATAGTTAGTATCCAGACAGACAGTATTCTCTCCTCATAGATAGTTAGTATCCAGACAGACAGTATTCTCTCCTCATAGATAGTTAGTATCCAGACAGACAGTGGTCTCTCCTCATAGATAGTTAGTATCCAGACAGACAGTGGTCTCTCCTCATAGGTAGTTAGTATCCAGACAGACAGTGGTCTCTCCTCATAGATAGTTAGTATCCAGACAGACAGTGGTCTCTCCTCATAGATAGTTAGTATCCAGACAGACAGTGGTCTCTCCTCATAGATAGTTAGTATCCAGACCGTAGTCTCTCCTCATAGATAGTTAGTATCCAGACAGACAGACAGTGGTCTCTCCTCATAGATAGTTAGTATCCAGACAGACAGTGGTCTCTCCTCATAGATAGTTAGTATCCAGGCAGACAGTATTCTCTCCTCATAGATAGTTAGTATCCAGACAGACAGTGGTCTCTCCTCATAGTTAGTATCCAGACAAACAGTGGTCTCTCCTCGTAGATAGTTAGTATCCAGACAGACAGTGGTCTCTCCTCATAGATAGTTAGTATCCAGACAGACAGTAGTCTCTCCTCATAGATAGTTAGTATCCAGACAGACAGTGGTCTCTCCTCATAGATAGTTAGTATCCAGACAGACAGTGGTCTCTCCTCATAGATAGTTAGTATCCAGACAGACAGACAGTAGTCTCTCCTCATAGATAGATAGTATCCAGACAGACAGACAGTGGTCTCTCCTCATAGATAGTTAGTATCCAGACAAACAGTGGTCTCTCCTCGTAGATAGTTAGTATCCAGACAGACAGTGGTCTCTCCTCATAGATAGTTAGATAGATAGTTAGTATCCAGACAGACAGTGGTCTCTCCTCATAGATAGTTAGTATCCAGACAGTAGTCTCTCCTCATAGATAGTTAGTATCCAGACAGACAGTAGTCTCTCCTCATAGATAGTTAGTATCCAGACAGACAGTGGTCTCTCCTCATAGATAGTTAGTATCCAAACAGACAGTGGTCTCTCCTCATAGATAGTTAGTATCCAGACAGACAGTGGTCTCTCCTCATAGATAGTTAGTATCCAGACAGACAGTGGTCTCTCCTCATAGATAGTTAGTATCCAGACAGACAGTGGTCTCTCCTCGTAGATAGTTAGTATCCAGACAGTAGTCTCTCCTCATAGATAGTTAGTATCCAGACAGACAGTAGTCTCTCCTCATAGATAGTTAGTATCCAGACAGACAGTGGTCTCTCCTCATAGATAGTTAGTATCCAGACAGACAGACAGTAGTCTCTCCTCATAGATAGATAGTATCCAGACAGACAGACAGTAGTCTCTCCTCATAGATAGTTAGTATCCAGACAGACAGTATTCTCTCCTCATAGATAGTTAGTATTCAGACAAACAGTGGTCTCTCCTCATAGATAGTTAGTATCCAGACAAACAGTGGTCTCTCCTCGTAGATAGTTAGTATCCAGACAGACAGTGGTCTCTCCTCATAGATAGTTAGTATCCAGACAGACAGTGGTCTCTCCTCGTAGATAGTTAGTATCCAGACAGACAGTGGTCTCTCCTCATAGATAGTTAGTATCCAGACAGACAGTGGTCTCTCCTCATAGATAGTTAGTATCCAGACAGACAGTGGTCTCTCCTCATAGATAGTTAGTATCCAGACAGACAGTGGTCTCTCCTCATAGATAGTTAGTATCCAGACAGACAGTGGTCTCTCCTCATAGATAGTTAGTATCCAGACAGACAGTGGTCTCTCATAGATAGTTAGTATCCAGACAGACAGTGGTCTCTCCTCATAGATAGTTAGTATCCAGGCAGACAGTATTCTCTCCTCATAGATAGTTAGTATCCAGACAGACAGACAGTGGTCTCTCCTCATAGATAGTTAGTATCCAGACAGACAGTGGTCTCTCCTCGTAGATAGTTAGTATCCAGACAGACAGTGGTCTCTCCTCATAGATAGTTAGTATCCAGACAGACAGTGGTCTCTCCTCATAGATAGTTAGTATCCAGACAGACAGTGGTCTCTCCTCATAGATAGTTAGTATCCAGACAGACAGTGGTCTCTCCTCGTAGATAGTTAGTATCCAGACAGACAGTATTCTCTCCTCATAGATAGTTAGTATCCAGACAGACAGTATTCTCTCCTCATAGATAGTTAGTATCCAGACAGACAGTGGTCTCTCCTCATAGATAGTTAGTATCCAGACAGACAGTGGTCTCTCCTCATAGGTAGTTAGTATCCAGACAGACAGTGGTCTCTCCTCATAGATAGTTAGTATCCAGACAGACAGTGGTCTCTCCTCATAGATAGTTAGTATCCAGACAGACAGTGGTCTCTCCTCATAGATAGTTAGTATCCAGACCGTAGTCTCTCCTCATAGATAGTTAGTATCCAGACAGACAGACAGTGGTCTCTCCTCATAGATAGTTAGTATCCAGACAGACAGTGGTCTCTCCTCATAGATAGTTAGTATCCAGGCAGACAGTATTCTCTCCTCATAGATAGTTAGTATCCAGACAGACAGTGGTCTCTCCTCATAGATAGTTAGTATCCAGACAAACAGTGGTCTCTCCTCGTAGATAGTTAGTATCCAGACAGACAGTGGTCTCTCCTCATAGATAGTTAGTATCCAGACAGACAGTAGTCTCTCCTCATAGATAGTTAGTATCCAGACAGACAGTGGTCTCTCCTCATAGATAGTTAGTATCCAGACAGACAGTGGTCTCTCCTCATAGATAGTTAGTATCCAGACAGACAGACAGTAGTCTCTCCTCATAGATAGATAGTATCCAGACAGACAGACAGTGGTCTCTCCTCATAGATAGTTAGTATCCAGACAAACAGTGGTCTCTCCTCGTAGATAGTTAGTATCCAGACAGACAGTGGTCTCTCCTCATAGATAGTTAGATAGATAGTTAGTATCCAGACAGACAGTGGTCTCTCCTCATAGATAGTTAGTATCCAGACAGTAGTCTCTCCTCATAGATAGTTAGTATCCAGACAGACAGTAGTCTCTCCTCATAGATAGTTAGTATCCAGACAGACAGACAGTGGTCTCTCCTCATAGATAGTTAGTATCCAGACAGACAGTAGTCTCTCCTCGTAGATAGTTAGTATCCAGACAGACAGTGGTCTCTCCTCATAGATAGTTAGTATCCAGACAGACAGTGGTCTCTCCTCATAGATAGTTAGTATCCAGACAGACAGTGGTCTCTCCTCATAGATAGTTAGTATCCAGACAGACAGTGGTCTCTCCTCATAGATAGTTAGTATCCAGACAGACAGTGGTCTCTCCTCATAGGTAGTTAGTATCCAGACAGACAGTGGTCTCTCCTCATAGATAGTTAGTATCCAGACAGACAGTGGTCTCTCCTCATAGATAGTTAGTATCCAGACAGACAGTGGTCTCTCCTCATAGATAGTTAGTATCCAGACAGAGAGTGGTCTCTCCTCATAGATAGTTAGTATCCAGACAGACAGTGGTCTCTCCTCATAGATAGTTAGTATCCAGACAGACAGACAGTAGTCTCTCCTCATAGATAGATAGTATCCAGACAGACAGACAGTGGTCTCTCCTCATAGATAGTTAGTATCCAGACAAACAGTGGTCTCTCCTCGTAGATAGTTAGTATCCAGACAGACAGTGGTCTCTCCTCATAGATAGTTAGATAGATAGTTAGTATCCAGACAGACAGTGGTCTCTCCTCATAGATAGTTAGTATCCAGACAGTAGTCTCTCCTCATAGATAGTTAGTATCCAGACAGACAGTAGTCTCTCCTCATAGATAGTTAGTATCCAGACAGACAGACAGTGGTCTCTCCTCATAGATAGTTAGTATCCAGACAGACAGTAGTCTCTCCTCGTAGATAGTTAGTATCCAGACAGACAGTGGTCTCTCCTCATAGATAGTTAGTATCCAGACAGACAGTGGTCTCTCCTCATAGATAGTTAGTATCCAGACAGACAGTGGTCTCTCCTCATAGATAGTTAGTATCCAGACAGACAGTGGTCTCTCCTCATAGATAGTTAGTATCCAGACAGACAGTGGTCTCTCCTCATAGGTAGTTAGTATCCAGACAGACAGTGGTCTCTCCTCATAGATAGTTAGTATCCAGACAGACAGTGGTCTCTCCTCATAGATAGTTAGTATCCAGACAGACAGTGGTCTCTCCTCATAGATAGTTAGTATCCAGACAGAGAGTGGTCTCTCCTCATAGATAGTTAGTATCCAGACAGACAGTGGTCTCTCCTCGTAGATAGTTAGTATCCAGACAGACAGTGGTCTCTCCTCGTAGATAGTTAGTATCCAGACAGTAGTCTCTCCTCATAGATAGTTAGTATCCAGACAGACAGTATTCTCTCCTCATAGATAGTTAGTATCCAGACAGACAGTGGTCTCTCCTCATAGATAGTTAGTATCCAGACAGACAGTGGTCTCTCCTCGTAGATAGTTAGTATCCAGACAGACAGTGGTCTCTCCTCATAGATAGTTAGTATCCAGACAGACAGTAGTCTCTCCTCATAGGTAGTTAGTATCCAGACAGACAGTATTCTCTCCTCATAGATAGTTAGTATCCAGACAATATAGTGGAGCTGATCATGTAGTGGTATGTATTCTGCTCTACTGTGTCATTTTAATCACATGTACTCATAACCTGTAGGGAGAATCACATGTACTCATAGCCTGTAGGGAGAATCACATGTACTCATAGCCTGTAGGGAGAATCACATGTACTCATAGCCCTTAGGGAGAATCACATGTACTCATATCCCTTAGGGAGAATCACATGTACTCATAGCCCTTAGGGAGAATCAAATTTACTCATAGCCCTTAGGGAGAATCACATGTACTCATAGCCCTTAGAGAGAATCACATGTACTCATAGCCCTTAGGGAGAATCACATGTACTCATAGCCCTTAGGGAGAATCACATGTACTCATAGCCCTTAGGGAGAATCACAAGTACTCATAGCCCTTAGGGAGAATCACATGTACTCATATCCCTTAGAGAGAATCACATGTACTCATAGCCCATAGAATAGAATCTTAATGGTATGTTTTTGTTTCCTCGCACTCTCTCTCCTCCTTCTCAAAACCCATTAGATGAGATGGCCAGAGGGGAGGGACCTATAACTTTCTCATCAAATGGGTTTTTCTCACTTATCAGTAAGGGGATTCATTTATCTGGCCAGGGTTACCCCGGTGGGAGGAGTTTGAGCCTGGTAAAAAGTGATTGCATTACTTTTGGAAGCGGCTGCCTCTCGGGCCTCACTTTCAACAAAGGTGACGTAGCGGTGTCCCGCCTGGGACGGGGCTAATGTAGGCTAATGTGATTAGCATGAGGTTGTAAAAAACAAAAAACTAAATCCCAGGACATGGGCATCTGATATGGGCAGAAAGCTTAAATTCTTGTTAATCTAACTGCATTGTCCAATTTACAGTAGCTATTACAGTCAAATATTACCATGCAATTGTTTGAGGAGAGTGCACAATCATGAACTTGAAAATGTATGAATAAACCAATTAGGCACATTTGGGCAGTCTTGATACAACATTTTGAATAGATATGCAATAGTTCATTGGATCAGTCTAAAACGTTGCACATACACTACTACCCTCTAGTGGCCAAAGTTTAAATTGCGCCTGGGGTAGACTAATTCATTATAGCCTTTCTCTTGCATTTCAAAGATGATGATACAATTATTTATTTTTAAACACGTTTTTTTTCTTTGCATTATCTTTTTCCAGATCTGTGTTATTTTCTCCTACATTCATTTCACATTTCCACAAACCTTAAAGTGTTTTTTTTCTTCAAATGGTATCAAGAATACGCATATCCTTGCTTCAGGTCCTGAGCTACAGGCAGTTAGTCATTTTAGGTGAAAATTGAAAGAAGGGGCAGATCCTTATTAAGCACGTAGAGTGACGAGAAGGATTCTTTGTATTCACATGAAAAAGTGATCGCTTTTGATATGTGCATTACCATTGAATTCTAGTTAGAAATTCTAACATATGGTTTATGGAATAGAGATGTATGTTTTTGACAACATGATAGAGCAGAGTAGATTACTGTTCAATTTAATCATTTTATCTAAGCCCGGTGCACCACGGTTCAGGTTAATCAAACTTCCTCAGTGGAGGATTCAGGTAATCAAGGCAATATAACTGAGATCCTCCTTTAGATGTGTGGACCTTTTAGAAAACAGTACCGCCTATTCTGTCCACCACCTCCCTCTTCGTCTATTCTCTCCCCTTCTTCTGCATCAGTACCATCTACAGGACAATAAGTAATACTGCAGGGCAGTTATGGTTTCAGGTCTTTTTGTGTGCTAATTAGGATGCTATACTTTTCAAATGTAAAGAAACAACCTAAATTCTTCAGCTTTTGCTCATGGGCGTGGAGAGGTGTGCCCCTTTCTGTCTAATAACGTCACATTTCTGGGACTCTTTTTGGCTCACAAGTGCCGGACTAAATGAACAGGGTCACAGTGCTCCTGTCTTGAGGAGCAGACAGATAGGGAAGCCCTGGCTGAACAGACCAGAGTCTGAGGACCTTTTCTTGTAAACAAGCTCTTGTTTTAGAAATCTTCCCTCTTTCTGGTCTTTTAGAGTTCACTGTAGAGTGTATGTGTGGTCTTTAATAGGAACCAAACAACAGCTAGAAACCCCCACCTGACATGAAGGTGAGAGATGTTCTGATACCTTCTCACCAGAGAGAGACCTGGGTTGTTATGATGACATAGTTGATATTGTGTTGTTATGATCAGACAGTTATCTACTAAGCTATATGAAATTGTTTTAAGAAGATCATACCAATGATCATTTAGTTATTTGATTTTGAATTTTAAAAACCGTTGAAGTTTACCAAATTGAATAACAGACTCACTACATGGATCTCCCCCCAAAATCTAAATGAAGTTAGTTCTGAAGTCTGTCCTATATGTGAGACATATGAGAAAGATCAGAAAACTTTCGTTAACATTTTGTTTTACAAGTATTTAACCCCTTATTTTTGGAACTAAACAGTCTCCATATATACTTCTATTCATTCTTTCAACTGATACCGGGGGATGTTCCGATGAGGTTTGTGAGGCCTGTGGGCGTCCTAGAGCAACCCTACCAACATGGACCTGTTCAGATGGGTCATATTAGTGTGTAGCCCAAACTGTCCGGACTCTACAGACAGAAGTTGGCAGATCAGCTGTACCAAGGTTAGACGAGTCCCAAGGCGCTTGTGCGGAGGTCATAGAGCAAAACGGAGAACACTAAGAGCTAATTGGCCCAGCATCGTCCGGGTTAGGGTTTGGCCGGGGTAGGCCGTCATTGTAAATAAGAATTTGTTCTTAACTGGCTTGCCTAGCTTCCGAATGGTGCAGCTGTCTAAGGCACTGCATCTCAGTGCAAGAGGTGTCAATACAAACACTGGTTCATTCCAGGGTGTATCACATCCGGTCGTGATTGGGAGTCCCATAGGGCAGTGGACAATTGGCCCAGTGTCGTCCGAGTTAGGCGGTTTTGGCTGGCTGAGGTTGTCATTGCACCAGCTTTGAGGGTATTATCACTTTTTTACAACATATTCACATTTTGATTCATATATTTTCATTTAAAAACTTTATTTTGATGAATTTATTCATACTATTTTATCTTTCCACAAGATATAGTCCCGACACAAATCTAGGGCTGCTTCCCAAGCTGGCTGGTCGTTTGTTCTATGGCTTTGGTTGCTAGAGACACGACCCAGTCGTTCAGTCTTTTTGTTCTGTATCTATGGACGGCAACTCAGTCGTTCGTTCTGAATGTTCAATTACCATACTGGCTGGCAACGTTCTTATTCCTTGCTTACTAGCTAGCAAACTACGGCTAACTTATAGTCACATCAAAAAGTGCAAGCAGAATAACAGCAAAGTAGCTACATTTGCATTTGCTTAAGTTGTTTTCTTGAGACATTAATTTGGATACATCCATAACAATGAGCTAATGCTCACTCGTCAGGACACTGTTGTTCAGGTGAAAAAGCTGTAGTGTTTGAGAGATAAGCAGCATGTTATTAGGCACACCTGGTTAAAATGGTACAGTGCGTGATATTGGAAATATGTATCTGATTGGATGCGCATGGTTTTATTGGCAGGCCTCATTGGTTGTTTGCCAAGGTATTCAGTTGTTTTTCCTTTGAGCAGGTGCAGATGGACTCAGCTTGGAACCTGCTATGTAGTATCCACTGTCATCTTGGAAATAAACCTCTTTGTGATGTTAATGCTTTATACTGTCGAGTTTCTCTTTACAATAACTAAAATAAACCCGCTTATCTTAACTGGGGATGCAACACTTGTCACGCACGCCCTGACCGTAGAGAGCCTGTTTATTTCTCTATCTGGTTAGGTCAGGGTGTGATTTGGGTGGGCATTCTTGATTATGTATTTCTATGTTGGCCTGATATGGTTCCCAATCAGAGGCAGCTGTCCAGGCCTCCACTCCATTACGAGTTGGCCAATAGGTTTGACTATGCATTCCTCTACTGAACTTTAACCATACCACGTGGTTAAACTATCGATACAGAATAATAACAAGTCTTTGATATTAAGTACTAGTCTGCAGCTAGAATTCGGTATCATTGAACGTGAAGACCGACGAAACATCCATTCTATAACGACATTAATGAATGTCGCTTTGAAAGATCCACACTAACCAAGAGAGAGAGAGAGAGAGAGAGAGAGAGAGAGAGAACTCTCCAACAGGACAAAAACTCTCCAACAAGGATCACGACAACACACTGAGCGTAAATATATATTGATTGCAATTGTTCCCGAATGAGTGAGCGTTCATGTGCAAAGAATTAGCATATCAATTGTTAATATTTATCAACTCTGTAGTGTCTTCTCAGCTGCCCTTTATGACTCTTTTACAATCGTACCCATATACAGTTTGAAAATGGAAGACTGGGACGCTGATAAGTACCTACATTGGAATGCAGTGGCTCTACAGTAACATGCTATACATGACATCAGAGCTCAGGGTCTCCGCTTTACGGCTCTGTACGGGTATTGACTGACAGCCGTTCTGAATTGGAGCACCGTACAGGACAAGACGTTTACCTCCTGCTAATTGGGCAACTTTTGTACATTTTTGGGTCAGAGTGAGGGAAATGCTGTAAATTAAGAGGACTCGATGTATTTTGAAAGAGGAGACGTTGAGGATTATAATAAATACCACTTTGATGTCTTACAAGCAAGCCAAACAGCCGCGCGTCCAAATTTGCACTTCACATTTGCATATCATAAAACTCATGTCAACATTTTTGAACACTGTTTTACAGCAGACAACGCATCTGAATGCACTCATGACTCCATTCTATGAGCACCAAAATTACCATCTCCTTCTCTGAATTGCCTTGTGAAAGCCCAACACTAAGATCGTATTTTAACATTTAGCTTGTCATGTTAGCAATTGAACAAGCTTTTAAATAAGCCCACCTGACCCAGATTGTGATTTATAATGGGACGTTTTTGAATTGCATTAACAGTTATCTTGTAAAGGCGGGATGCAGCGCTGTGTTCCAAACAAAACAACTACAAGTGTGCTTGCTCTAGTTCCTCAACGGCACAGATAGGAGAGCTCAAAAAAGCACCTTATAGTTGAAGAGCTTGAGTCATAAAAGTGCAATGAAGTCACTTATGAACCATGAACATTTTGGAGAGGTGTGTTGCCACTCTCACTCAAAACTAAAAAGCACATCAAATCAACAGAGTAATCTCACTGGGCACATTTCAACGTCTACCCCACGTTGGTTCGTTGTAATTTCATTGAAATGATGTGGAAACAACATTGATTCAACCAGTGTTTGCCCAGTGGGATGTTTGGATTCAGTCTTGTGTCAGGTGAACTGTTAAATCCTCACCTTTAGTCTAATCATTTTCCCATAACATTTCAATTTAGCCCTGTCCACATAGGCCAATTCCCATGAGTATAAAGGGTTAAGGTCAATGACATCATGAACTCTACAGTACCTTCTACTAGGACATTTTAGACAAAACCTGGTTGCCTCTACCAGGAACCTAAAACGAGTGTAAGGGGGTAAACAATAGTTATTATACACTGAGTGTGCAAAATATTAACAACACATTAGGACAGTTGTGGGAAGCATTGTAGTCAACATGGGTCAGCATCCCTGTGGAACGCTTGACACTTGTAGATTCCATCACCTGACGAATTGAGGCTGTTCTGAGGAAATAAGGAAAACTATAGAAGATGTCAATCTGAGCCTGCAAGTAGATACAGTATGAATATATATATATATATGTGTTTAATGTTGTCTTCTACAGCTCTTTTACATGGGGAGGAAGATGAGGCATCAGGTGTTGGTAAGTATGTCTCAATTATTTTATGGTCAGAAAGATGTTTTTAGATTTCACAGGGAAAGCCAACAAATGCACA
Source organism: Salmo salar (assembly GCF_965601325.2). NCBI lineage: Eukaryota > Metazoa > Chordata > Actinopteri > Salmoniformes > Salmonidae > Salmo > Salmo salar. Next base: position 14,382,225 of record NC_138302.1, read on the forward strand.
GAAATCCAGATCATATTTCATTATTCTGTCATAATGAATAATTAATAATATGTAACAAACAGATTATTTTTGGATAAGATAGACAAAGCAGACCTCAACTTGGTACAAGGTCATGGAAACAGATCACGCTACAACAGGATTTATACAAATATATCATTTATCACACGGTTCTTACAATGTTATTATTACAGTTTCAATAAAAGGAAGGAAGCATAAATGGAAAGCAACATGAAGGTTGTAGCTTCTGTAGTTCACAAAGTAAGGAGCTTAATGAATACAATGGCTTGCTTAATGTGCTTAAGTTAAAGCAAAGGTAACTCTGGGTCTTCCATTCCTGTGGCGGTCCTCATGAGAGCCAGTTTCAGTAGCATGAGAGCCAGTAGCGCTTGATGGTTTTTGTGACTGCACATGAAAAAACGTTCAAAGTTCTTGAAATGTTCCATATTGACTGACCTTCATGTCTTAAAGAAATGATAGAATGTAATTTCTCTTTGCTTATTTGAGCTGTTCTTGACATAATATGGACTTGTTATTTTACCAAATAGGGCTGTCTTCTGTACACCCCCCTACCTTGTCACAACACAACCGATTGCCTCAAACACATTAAGAAGGAAAGCAATTCCACAAATTAACTTTTAACAAGGCACACCTGTTCATTGTAATGCATTCCAGGTGACTACCTCATGGAGCTGGTTGAGAGAATGCCAAGTGTGTGCAAAGCTGTCATCAAGGCAAAGGGTGGCTATTTGAAGAATCTCAAATCTCAAATATATTTTGATATGTTTAACACTTTTTTAATTACTATATGATTCCATATGTGTTATTTCATACTTTTGATTTCTTCACTATTATTCTACAATGTAGAAAATGTAAAAAATAAAGAAATACCCTTGAATTAGTTGAATGATTGTATGTCCACAGGATGGAAGGAGGCAGAGAGACATGCTCCTCCACTGCATCACTATATGTGACCCGTTCCAAGAAGCTAGGCATATGTCATAAGTCACTACTTCACAGAATAGGCATTTGAACATTTATATTTTTTGTTTTTATGAAAACATGTTTTTTTGGCAGAAATGCCTAGTGGAACATTTGAACTTTCATGTACCTTAATAACAAACTTGTATGCCATCTGTAAATATGAATACAATTGTAAGAGTTACTGAAAAAACACTCAGCCATCAAGTGCTTTGAAAGGCTGGTAATGGCTCACATTAAGACCATTATCCCAGAAACCCAAGACCTACTCCAATTTGCATACCGCCCAAACAGATCCACAGATGATGCAATCTCTATTGCACTCCACACTGCCCTTTCCCACCTAGACAAAAGAAACCCCTACGTGAGAATCATTCATAGACTACAGCTGAGCGTTCAACACCATAGTGCCCTCAAAGCTCATCACTAAGCTAAGGAACTCTGGGACTTAACACCTCCCTCTGCAACTGGATCCTGGACTTCCTGACGGGCCGCCCCCAGGTGGTGAGGGTAGGTAACAACACATCTGCCACGCTGATCCTCAACACTGGAGCCTCTCAGGGGTGTGTGCTCAGTCCCCTCCTGTACTCCCTGTTCACCCACGACTGCATGGCCAGGCATGACTCCAACACCATCATTAAGTTTGCAGACGACACAACAATGGTAGTCCTGATCACCAACAATGACGAGACAGCCTATAGGCAGGAGGTCAGAGACCTGGCCAGGAGGTGCCAGAATAACAACCTATCCCTCAACGTAACCAAGACAAAGGAGATGATTGTGGACTACAGGAAAAGGAGGACCGAGCACGCCACCATTCTCATCGACGGGGCTGTAGTGGAGCAGGTTGAGAGCTTCAAGTTCCTTGGTGTCCACATCAACAACAAACTAGAATGGTCCAAACACACCAAGACAGTCGTGAAGAGGGCACGACAAAGTCTATTCCCCCTCAGGAAACTAAAAAGATTTGGCATGGGTCCTGAGATCCTCAAAAGGTTCTACAGTTGCAACATTGAGAGCATCCTGACTGGTTGCATCACTGCCTGGTACGGCAATTGCTCGGCCTCTGACCGCAAGGCACTACAGAGGGTAGTGCGTACGGCCCAGTACATCACTGGGGCTAAGCTGCCTGCCATCCAGGACCTCTACACCAGGCGGTGTCAGAGGAAGTCCCTAAAAATTGTCAAAGACCCCAGCCACCCCAGTCATAGACTGTTCTCTCTACTACCGCATGGCAAGCAGTACCGGAGTGCCAAGTCTAGGACAAAAAGGCTTTTCAACAGCATTTTGTGGCCCCCGCCCCAACCCCACTTTTACGCTGTTGCTACTCTCTGTTTATAATATATGCATAGTCACTTTAACTATACATTCATGTACATACTACCTCAACTGGCCCGACCAACCAGTGCTCCCGCACATTGGCTAACCGGGCTATCTGCATTGTGTCCCACCACCCGCCAACCCCTCTTTTATGCTACTGCTACTCTCTGTTCATCATATATGCATAGTCACTTTAACCATATCTACAATCAGCCTGACCAACCGGTGTCTGTATGTAGTGTCTGTAAGTAAGCATTTCACTGTAAGGTCGACACCTGTCGTATTCAGCGCACGTGACAAATACACTTTGATTTGATTTGCAACATTTACATTCACAGACTCTTCAATAATATATTCCTTCCATCTGCAAACACTTGAAACGTGGCAAATGCTTGTACATTACTTGCATTGCATCGTGTTGCATCAGCGTATCTTATACATCCCAGCTTTATATATGGTGGTAGATACTCTTCATCAAACATCAATAATACAGATTCATTTAGCTCTTTTCTCCATTCTCCAGACGGGTCAAGCGACGAGCATTAAATACTCCTGGTGTCACGTCCTGACCAGTAAAAGGGGTTATTTGTCATTGTAGTTTGGTCAGGGCGTGGCAGGGGGTGTTTGTTTTGTGTGTTTTGGTGTTTTTGGTTTAGGTTCTGTGTTTTCTATTTCTATGTTTAAATCTAGCTTTCTATTTCTATGTTGGGTTTTTGGTAGGACCTCCAATTAGAGGCAGCTGGTTGTCGTTGTCTCTAATTGGAGGCCATATTTAGTTGAGGTTTGTTTCACTTGTGTTTTGTGGGTGGTTATTTTCTGTACAGCCTGGGAGCCTTATGGGACTGCTTTTCGTCGTTTATTTAAGTGTTTTCTTTAAATAAATTAAGAAGATGAGCACTTTACACGCTGCGCCTTGGTCCCCTTTATACGACCCGTGTGACACCTGGAATGTTTTTCCTAAGATATTGATTATCAATGTCCAACGGGACGCCAGAGATAACAAAGCTGTTCACTTCATGTGTCTATAATTTTACAAGCCACAGTGCACGTACCTTTTGCTCTTTAGATACACACGATATCACATCAAATGCTGTTGGTCACATACACATGGTTAGCAGATGTTATTGCGAGTGTAGCGAAATGCTTGTTCTTCTAGTTCTGACAGTGTACCAATATCTAACAGGTAATATCTAACAAATACCTAATTCACACAAATCTAAGTAAAGGAATGGAATAAGAATCTATAAATATATGGAGGAGCAATGTCACAGCAGCATAGGCTAAGATGCAATGGATAGTATAGAATACAGTATATACATATGAGATGAGTAATGCAAGGTATGTACACATATTAAACTGACAACATCTACTTTGACTGCATCCACTTTTCCCAACGCCTTCTACACCATCCTTGTGACTTCAAAAGAGTTTCCCAAATAAACACCTTTATCCAAAAAACGTACTCCAACAAGCAACGATTCAACACTCATTTTCCACAACAATTGTTGCCCTTTTTGTTCAATTCTTGGACTTCACTGTTGTCCACCCATCCTTCTCACTAATGGTACTCAATGCACTTTCATCTTCAAACAACACTTCTGCTGTCTCAACTTTGATTCTGGGCAGACAGCCAATGTTGTGAATTGTCAGGAGGAGGTTGATAATAATGACACCCAACCAGAATTCAGACTCTGCGTGTTCTGAGTTGAACTATTTTTGCCTGGTAACACTCTCTCATTGGCTATAAATGACTAGTTACAGGGGAAACGAAACTTAACTCGGAATGTACATGTAACTGCCAAAATAAAAGAAACACTTGTGTAAACTGATGGTTCTGTCAGCTCTGTTATGTTGTGGGGTGCATTTTCCTGGCATGGTTTAGGTCCACTCAACCACTTAGAGACCAAGGTAAACACCAGTAAATACACAGCCTTTCTGAGTGATCACCTTCAACCTGTGGTGAATAATGTCTATCCTGATGGGAGTGGTCTCTTCCAGGATGACAATGCCCCCATCCACAGGGCATGAGAGGTCACTGAATGGTTTTATGAGCATGAAAACTGTAAACCATATGCCATGGCTGTCTCAGTCACCAGATCTCAACCCAATTGAACACTTCAGGGAGATTCTGGATCAAAACCTGAGAGAGCGTTTTCCACCACCATCAAACAAACACCAAATTATGGAATTTCTCATGGAAGAATGGTGTCGCATCCCTCCAATAGAGTTCTAGACACTTGTAGAATCTATGCGCATTGAAGCAGTTCTGGCATTTCGTGGTCGGCCAACGCCCTATTAAGACACATTATGTTGGTGTTTCCTTTATTTTGGCAGTTACCTAAAAGGTCCAGCTAATAGCTTCACTAATAGTGAGTATTCAACTTAACTACCTTACTAATGAAATGACTTTCAATGATTACATTAGACGACCTAGGCAACTAATACCCTGAGTGCCAGTCTGTTTGTGCTATCATTACAACTCCTTGTCACTCATTGTCATGGCTTGATTGTGCTCTTTCCAACTCCATTGATCACTAACAGATCTGGGACCAGGCTAGGCAAATATAAAGTTACATTTAATAAAGCAATTTTTTGGCTGTTAAACAAAGAAAAATCATATACATTTTAACCTAAAGGTGTAAGACACATTTCATTTTACTGAGATGTGGGCTACCTTCTGATTCTGGGCAGACAGCAAAATTAAGTTGTAAGGAGGTTGATTTACAGCGACACCCTATCAGAATTCAGCCTCTGCCTGCCCTGAATTGAATTATTTTTGCCTAGCAACACTCTCTCATTGGCTAGAAATGACTAGTTACAGGGAAAACGAAACCTAACTCTGAATAACGGATCTCACAGTCACAGCAGAGGACAACAATTGACAGATCAGTACAACTGCACTAAAAGTGAGTATTCAACATAACTACCTTACTAATTAAATGTATAACATTAAACCGTTTTTTTTAAACAACTATAGCACAGCATTAAGTAAACATTTAATTGATACCAGGTCTGTTGACGTTATTGCGTGCCAAACAATGACATCACCAGACATGTCAACTAACAGCTAACACACCTGACTCCAATAATCAACTAATGATGGTCTTCAGTTTAGAATGCAATTAGTTGAATCAGGTGTTTTAGCTACAGGGTTGGGGGAAAAGTGTGATACGAATCAAGCCCCCGAGGCCTGGAGTTGCCCATCCCTTGTGTTCAGGAACTGGTCTTAACACTTAGCAGAAATGTTTGAATTATAGCCATGTTTAGAACGCAATTAAATCTTGATACGCTTTATTAGTACATTATGTTGACCTGAGAAGAGAATGTACTGTGTTTATCGACAGGTATACCAGATATCATTACTCTTTTTTTTATAGTTTAGATTTTTGAAAAGTCAAATTGCTGAGAAAAAAAAAATCGAATTAAGTGACAAACAGAGGTAAAGACAGTTTCAAGTTGGATAGTCGACGGATATTCCTGCTTTCAAACCACTTGAGCCACAGACTCCAAATAAGTGTCATGATGTTGGAAATATTGCACACAACCTTGCACAGGTCTTATTTTCACGATTTGGACATTAATTCACTTTCCAACGCTAATAAACATGTGGAAATGTGAGCAGCATTTTGTATTCCTAGTTGAATTAGTTAGGGAGCGTAAACAACCTTTTTTACATTCGAATTTCAATAGCTCCTTGGTCATGTGACCTACTTGACTCAAACAATGTTCAGAATGTCCACTGACTACCCTTCTATATTGCACACCCTTTAGTTTGTCCATTTTAATCTCACAAGATTTTACATTAATTGTTCTAAATTAAAAATTTCAATAGCTCCTTGGTCATGTAACCTACTGACTTCAAACAAGGTTCAGAATGTCCACTGACTACCCTTCTATATTGCACACCCTTTAGTTTGTCCATTTTAATCTCAAGATTTTACATAAATTTTTCTAAATTTTAAATTTCAATAGCCACTTGGTCATGTAACTTACTGACTTCAAACAAGGTGCAGAATGTACACTGACTACCCTTCTATATTGCACACTCTTGTTTGTGTCCTGTAAAATCAAGCGGTGTAACGTACATTTTTCATAGTATTTTTTAACCGAAAGGTTGCTAGATTGAATCTCTGAGCTGACAAGGTAAAAATCTGTCATTCTGCCCCTGAGCAAGGTAGTTAACCCACTGTTCCCCGGGTGCCGAAGACGTGGATGTCGATTAAGGCAGCCCCCCGCACCTCTCTGATTCAGAGGGGTTGGGTTAAATGCAGAAGACACATTTCGGTTGAAGGCATTCAGTTGTACAACTGACTAGGTATCCCCCTTTCCCCAGCAGAGTAGAGGCACTTACCGAAGTTGCACACATAGGGAACATTTTTAGTAGCCTAGGGTCCGGGAAAATGTTGGCCTTTTATAAACGCATTTCATGCAATTCTACGTAATTTTACATGGCTGGAGACTTTGACAGAATCTTTTCTTAATACCGCACAAATGATCGAAATGGCAGGCCACATTGACACTGACAAACTAAGAATCTGAGATCAATAAAAACGACCATGTCTTGAATCCATCAATTGTCTAGGCCTAAATTAAGCACAGGTTGAAGGTGATCACTCAGAATGGTTGTGTATTTATTGGTGTTTACCTCTACAATATGAGCAGGGAATTATAGTCCTAAAAATGCTTTCCAGTTTCACTGCCAAAAGCCTATTTCTCTCTCTTTTGTAAAAATAATATTTGGAATTTGATCAAATATCTACAGCATAGTCTTTCTTCTCTTTTCAGCGGGAGCCATTTGCTTTCCAACCTGTGTTTTCCCTCGAATGTATTTGAAATATTGCGAAAGGCCTTTTTTGTTTGTGTGCTGTTTTTCCACTGACAGATTTACAGTGCGTTCCTGTCTGTAGACTATTCCTTGTTATTGGGCAACAATCCACAGCTATTGATCCCTTGTGGCTAAATGATAGGCCTTCTCATGGTGTAGTAGGCTATTCGAACAGACAGCAGTAATTCTAGAACTTTGGAAAATGTATTTAAATGTATCAAGAGTGCTGCCGTTCGTTCAGAACCCTTCCGGTGACTATGATTCTATAAGCAACCCATAAACCCTGGCCGGCCCAACCCAAATCAACTCTTAGAATATCAGGCCGGAGAATTAACTAAAAGGCAACTCGAATGAACTTTGATAGCTTTTATTATGATTTTTACATTGCAAAAAGTAACAATTATTTTTCATGTCAGGAGAGGTACTGGATCTGGCCAAATAGGTTCCGGAACAAAACAGTCCAGAACAGAGAGGTGCCGGATCACTGCCTTCACTCTATGGTAAATCATTTTTATCCTGATGGGGAGTGGTCTCTTCCAGGATGACAATGCCCCCGTCCACAGGATACGAGTGGTCGCTGAATGATTTGATGAGCTTGATGTAAACCATATGCCATGAACGTCTCAGTCACCCGATCTCAACCCAATTGACCACTTATTGAAAATTCTGTATCTCTGCCTGAGAAGGCTTTTTCCACCATCATCAATCAAACACGGAATTTCTCACAGAAGAATGGTGTCACATCCCTCTAATAGAGTTCCAGACACTTTTTGAATCTATGCCAAGGAGCAGTTCTGGTGGTTGGTGGTGGCCCAGCGACCTATTAAGACACTTTATGTTGGTGTTTCCTTTAATTTGGCAGTTATCTGTAAGTTGCAGCACATAGCTTCCTTTTCACATTCACAACAGGGAACAACAATTAACAGATCCATGCAACCACGCTAACAGTTAGTATTCAACTTAACTACCCGAGTGCCAGTCTATTTTTGCTATCTTTCCAACTCCTTGTCACTCCTTGTCATGGCTTGATAATGATCAATAGAGTTGGAAAGAGAACAAACAGATCTGGGAACAGGCTAACCAACTGTATAGTTTTATTTTTTCCCTTTTTTTCCCTAGGAGGCATCTATGTGTCTGACACATTTCATTATACCCAGAGATGTGGCCTATCTTCTGATTCTGGGCAGACAGGCAGGGTTGAGTTTTGTCTTATCTGAGGTCAATTATTTCTCTCATTGAGAGAGAAAAACTTCAATTATTTGGAACCAAACCAACATTTGTTGTTGAAGTAGAAGTCCTGGGAGTGCATTCTGACGAAGAACAGCAAAGGTAATCCAATTTTTCTTATAGTAAATCTGAGTTTGGTGAGTACCAAACTTGGTGGGTGTCAAAATAGGTAGCCTGTGATGGCCGGGCTATCTACTCAGAATATTGCAAAATGTGCTTTCACCGAAAAGCTATTTTAAAATCGGACACCGCGATTGCATAAAGGAGTTCTGTATCTATAATTCTTAAAATAATTGTTATGTTTTTTGTGAACGTTTATTGTGAGTAATTTAGTAAATTCACTGGAAGTGTTCGGTGGAAATGCTAGTTCTGAACGTCACATGCTAATGTAAAAAGCTGGTTTTTGATATAAATATGAACTTGATTGAACAAAACATGCATGTATTGTATAACATAATGTCCTAGGAGTGTCATCTGATGAAGATCATCAAAGGTTAGTGCTGCATTTAGCTGTGGTTTTGTTTTTTGTGACATTATATGCTAGCTTGAAAAATGTGTGTCTGATTATTTCTGGCTGGGTACTCTCCTGACATAATCTAATGTTTTGCTTTCGTTGTAAAGCCTTTTTGAAATCGGACAGTGTGGTTAGATAAAGGAGAGTCTTGTCTTTAAAATGGTGTAAAATAGTCATATGTTTGAAAAATTGAAGTTTTGGGATTTTCGAGAAGTTTGTCTTTCGCACCACGCCCTATCATTGGATATTGGAGCGGTGTTCCGCTAGCGGAACGTCTAGATGTAAGTTAAACAGCTTGGAAAATTCCAGAAAAGGATGTCATGGCAGTAGAAGCTTCTGGTAGGCTAATTGACATCATTTGGAGGTGTACCTGTGGATGTATTTCAAGGCCTACCTTCAAATTCAGTACCTCTTTGCTTGACATCATGGGAAAATCAAAAGAAATCAGCCAAGACCTCAAGTCTCCATAAGTCAGGTTCATCCTTGGGAGCAATTTCCAAATGCCTGAAGGTACCACGTTTATCTGTACAAACAATAGTATGCAAGTATAAACACCATAGGACCACGCAGTCGTCATACCGCTCAGGAAGGAGACACATTCTGTCTCCTAGAAATGAACGTACTTTGGTGTGAAAAGTGCAAATCAATCCCAGAACAACAGCAAAGGACCTTGTGAAGATGCTTGAGGAAGTATCAAAAGTATCTATATCTACAGTGAAACGAGTCCTATATCGACATAACCTGAAAGGCTGCTCAGCAAAAGGAAAAAGCCACTGCTCCAAAACCGCCATAAAAAAGCCAGACTACGGTTTGCAAATGCACATGGGGACAAAGATCGTACTTTTTGGAGAAATGTCCTCTGGCCATAAAGACCATCGTTATGTTTGGAGGAAAAAGGGGGAGGCTTACAAGCCGAAGAACACCATCCCAACCGTGAAGCACGGGGGTGGCAGCATCATGTTGTGGGGGTGCTTTGCTGCAGGAGGGACTGGTACACTTCACAAAATAGATGGCATCATGAGGCAGGAAATTATGTGGATATATTGAAGCAACATCTCAAGACATCAGTCAGGAAGTTGGTCGCAAAGCTTGGTCGCAAATGGGTCTTCCAAATGGGCAATGACCCCAAGCATACTTCCAAAATTGTGGCAAAATGGCTTAAGGACAACAAAGTCAAGGCATTGGAGTGGCCATCACAAAGCCCTGACCTCAATTCCATAGACAATTTGTGGGCAAAACTGAAAAAGGAGGCCTACAAACCTGACTCAGTTACACCAGCTCTGTCAGGAGGAATGGGCCAAAATTCACCCAACTTATTGTGGGAAGCTTGTGGAAGGCTACCCAAAACGTTTGACCCAAGTTAAACAATTTAAAGGCAATGCTACCAAATACTAATTGAGTGTATGTAAACTTCTGACCTGCTGGGAATGTGATGAAAGAAATAATAGCTGAAATAAATAATTCTCTCTACTATTATTCTGACATTTCACATTCTTAAAATAAAGTGGTGATCCTAACTGACCTAAGACAGGGGATTTTTACTAGGATTAAATGTCAGGAATTGTGAAAAACTGAGTTTAAATGTATTTGGCTAAGGTTTATGTAAACTTCCGACTTCAACTGTACATATGGTTTAATATTGTATTACAATGAAAGGAGAATGATGTTTTTCACTTTTATCTGAAACATTTATCTTGTTTTATTGAATAGAAACTAGGACAAGATAGTGTAGCACAGGGCAGTGTCTATGATATTTACCTAAGAGAGTTCAAGGGTTAAGTAGCCTATAGTGCAGGGATCATCAGCTAGATTCAGCCACTGTCCGATAATCTTTTTCTGGAGCGGATGGTCGGGGGCCGGAACATAATTACAAATAATTTGTAGTCTGCAAATTGACTGAAAGAAGCCCAAACAAATATGTTTGACAATGCCTGGATAGGTATTTTACATATTGGCCAGAGGAGGCTGTTGGGAGGAGCTATAGGAGGATGGGCTTATTGTACTATCTCAAATGGAATCAATGGAATGGTACCAACACATCAAACAATGTTTGACGCCGTTCCATTGTTTCCATTCCAGCCGTTACTATGAGCCCGTCCTCCTATAGCTCCTCCCACGATATCAGCTAACCACACCATATGTTGTAGCAATCTGGTGCCCGACGGCACAGTTGATGACAAGGCACGCAACCATTGGTTGATGCATACGACGCCTGTGAAGGGAAACACAATCATACTTTTGCCCCAGCTAACACACCATACTCCAATAATCATTTAATAATTTAATCATGGTCTTCAGGTTTGAATGATTAGGTGTTTTAGCTCTAGGGCTGGAGGAAAATCAAGCCCCAGAGGACTGGAGTTGCCTATCCCTGGTGTACAGGAACTGGTTCATCTGGTCCCAACACGTAGCAGAATGTCAACTGTAGAATTATAAGCATGTTTAGGATGTACTTTGACACCCCCTATATGAGTACATTATGTTTTCCTGATATAGGCTATGTTGTTTGGGAATGTACTTTGTTGTACAACAGTTATAACACATATCATTACTCTTTTTATAGTTAAGATTGTTTGAAAGTCAAATAGCTGAGAAATAAATTGACTGTTGTTTTTTGTAATGAGGTCATCGTCTGTTTTTATGTTTTTGATGGAGCAGAGATGGAACGAGGAAGACGAAGGACTCTGTATTTTCTGTTCCTGTTTACACTCTGTCTGCAAGCCTTCCCTGGTCTATGCCAAGGTACACACACCCGTGCGCACACACATGCATGCACGTACACACACCAGGGCCATGTACAGACCTTTCAGGGGGCAGGTGCTCAAAATGGAAAAAGGGTGACATTCTGAAAAAACCAAAAGGCTGTAAATGTTAACATCTTTTAGCATAGGCCTATTTATTTCTGCAACACACTCAGTTCAGTGCCTCCTAAAGACATGATTGACATGGGGTAAAGGAGGTGGGCTATCAGCTGATCATTGATGACAGATGTTCATCTGCTAGTTAGTTTATTTATTATACTGATTGTAATTTACTTTTGTCTTTTCTTACCCTCTCTGCTCCTATCAGCCAATCAGACTGAATACGGATGATGATGTAGGCTAAATCAAGTATCATCAAGTGTTAAATAAATGTTATGCTGCTGTGGCAGTACTTTTGATATATAAACTAGGTAGCTAGCTACACACTCCATCGGTGACCGCTTCTCTCAAGCCATTCATGTTTGGATACTGGCCGTGCGCAAACTCCTTACTGGGCAGACTGGGAAACAAGTGTAACCAACAAACAGGGTGGGGAGTGGTGAACTTGACGACAACTTGCGAGCAGTGGGTTCTGAACAAGTACAACAACAAAAAATTGTGTGGGGGGGGGGGGAATTATACCACCACCCAAAAGGGTGCTTTAGAGACTGGAAGGACAAAGGGGCATGTGCTCTGCACGGTTAGAGACTGACACACACACACATTTCATTAGGTTTTCATCAAGACAATCACTATCAACTCAAGCACTTATTTGTTTTCACAGTTTCTGGGCAGCCCTCTGACCTCAGGATAGTTTTAGTAGGGAAGACTGGAGCAGGGAAGAGTGCAACAGGAAACACCATCCTGGGGAGAAAGGTGTTTAGAGAAGACCTCTCCCCTGAGTCTGTCACTGATCACTGTGAGAAACAGAGTGGAGTGGTGGATGGGAGGAAGACTGATGTCATCGACACCCCGGGGCTCTATGACACAACAATGTCTAAAGAAGAGATGAAAAGTGAGATAGAAAAGGCCATCTACATGTCAGTCCCAGGACCCCACGCCTTCCTGCTGGTGATCAGACTGGGGAGGTTCACAGAGGAGGAGAGGAACACTGTGAAGTGGATCCAGGAGAACTTTGGAGAAGAAGCCTCAAAGTACACCATCATTCTGTTCACCGGTGGAGACCAGCTGGAGGACAAATCAGTGGTGGAGTTTCTAAGTGAGAGTGAGGAGCTTATGAAACTCGTCAAGGTCTTTAAGGGCAGAAATCATGTCTTCAATAATAAAAACAAGAATGACTACACTCAGGTCCCAGAGCTGCTGAAGAAGATAGATGAGATGGTGATGAAGAATGGAGGACAACACTACACCAATGAGATGTACCAGGAAGTCCAGAGGAAGATCAAAGAAGAGGAGGAGAAGAGAGAACAGGAGGAGAGGGAGAAACAGGAGGAGGAGTTCAGAAAACTGGAAGAGAAGGTGAGAGAGGAGGAGAGGAAGAAACAGGAGATCAGGAAACAGGTAAAGGAGGTGAGAGAGGAGGAAAGGAAGAAACAGGAGCAGATGAAGAAGTCAAAGGACCTATGGGGAAAAGTTGTTGGATTGTTAGCAACTGTTGCCACAGCGGTGGTAGCAGGACCAGCAGCAATTCCAGTTGGAATTGCTGTAGTTGTAAAAGAGGTAGCTGAAGATGTAGTTGAACATTTACAAAATTCTCAGTAAGTAAAGATGAGGAAGAGGTGGCAGTGTGAAGTACCACTCTCTTCCTCATCTTAATGTCAAGTAGTAGCAGTAGAATATATTAATACTGTACAATGACAACCATCAGGGATTGTTCAACACTTTCTAATATGATCAGTTATTTAACAAGTAATTACTACCCTCCCTCCCTAGTCTGTGTTCTACCTCAACCCTCCCTCCCTGGTTTGTGAACTCCATTTATCCTCCTTCTCTGGTCTGTGTACTCCCTCTACCCTCCCTAGTCTGTGTACTCCCTCTATCCTCCCTCCCTTCCTCCCTGGTCTGTGTACTCCCTCTACCCTCCCTCCCTGGTCTGTGTACTCCCTCTATCCTCCCTCCCTGGTCTGTGTTCTCCCTCTACCCTCCCTCCCTGGTCTGTGTACTCCCTCTATCCTCCCTCCCTGATCTGTGTTCTCTCTCTAGCCTCTCTCGACCCTCCCTCCCTGGTCTGTGTTCTCCCTCTACCCTCCCTCCCTGGTCTGTGTACTCCCTCTATCCTCCCTCCCTGATCTGTGTTCTCTCTCTAGCCTCTCTCGACCCTCCCTCCCTGGTCTGTGTTCTCCCTCTACCCTCCCTCCCTAGTCTGTGTACTCCCTCTATCCTCCCTCCCTTCCTCCCTGGTCTGTGTACTCCCTCTATCCTCCCTCCCTGGTCTGTGTACTCCCTCTATCCTCCCTCCCTGGTCTGTGTTCTCCCTCTACCCTCCCTCTACTCTCCCTCCCTGGTCTGTGTTCTCCCTCTACCCTCCCTCTACTCTCCCTCCCTGGTCTGTGTTCTCCCTCTACCCTCCCTCCCTGGTCTGTGTTCTCCCTCTACCCTCCCTCTACTCTCCCTCCCTGGTCTGTGTTCTCCCTCTACCCTCCCTCCCTGGTCTGTGTTCTCCCTCTACCCTCCCTCTACTCTCCCTCCCTGGTCTGTGTTCTCCCTCTACCCTCCCTCTACTCTCCCTTCCTGGTCTGTGTACTCCCTCTACCCTCCCTCTACTCTCCCTCCCTGGTCTGTGTTCTCCCTCTACCCTCCCTCTACTCTCCCTCCCTGGTCTGTGTTCTCCCTCTACCCTCCCTCCCTGGTCTGTGTACTCCCTCTACCCTCTCTCTACTCTCCCTCCCTGGTCTGTGTTCTCCCTCTAGCCTCCCTCCCTGGTCTGTGTACTCCCTCTACCCTCTCTCTATCCTCCCTCCCTGGTCTGTGTTCTCCCTCTACCCTCCCTCCCTGGTCTTTGTACTCCCTCTATCCTCACTCCCTGGTCTTTGTACTCCCTCTATCCTCACTCCCTGATCTGTGTTCTCCCTCTATCCTCACTCCCTGATCTGTGTTCTCCCTCTATCCTCACTCCCTGATCTGTGTTCTCCCTCTACCCTCTCTCTCCCTTCCTGGTCTGTGTACTCCCTCTACCCTCCCTCCCTGGTCTGTGTTCTCCCTCTACCCTCCCTCCCTGGTCTGTGTTCTCCCTCTACCCTCCCTCTACTCTCCCTCCCTGGTCTGTGTTCTCCCTCTACCCTCCCTCTACTCTCCCTCCCTGGTCTGTGTTCTCCCTCTATCCTCCCTCCCTGGTCTGTGTTCTCCCTCTATCCTCCCTCCCTGGTCTATGTTCTCTCTCTACCCTCCCTCCCTGGTCTGTGTACTCCCTTTACCCTCCCTCCCTGGTCTGTGTTCTCCCTCCATCCTCCCTCCCTGGTCTGTGTTCTCCCTCCATCCTCCCTCCCTGGTCTATGTTCTCTCTCTACCCTCCCTCCCTGGTCTGTGTACCCTCTCCAGCCTCCCTCCCTGGTCTATGTTCTCCCTTTACCCTCCCTGCTCATCGCTAAGTAGGACAATTATTACTTCAACAATTACAATAAAATAACTTCTATATTATATCATTACATTTTTGTATGTTTAATCCAGTTTATAACATGACATCATTGAATACTTGTTTCTGATTGGCTTGAAGGGCATTCTAGAGTATCCATTATTTCCTGATAACACACTGTATATTTGCAAGGTAGAACTCAATGGCTATAGTTCATTCTTACATGTTCTATGTTTCAGCTGCTTTTGAAAGCAAAAGTCAAATTGAAAACATTATTGGCATTGTTGAATTCAATTTTCATACTACTGTAGTTGCTACCAGGCAACTACAGTAGCTAGCTAATAAACTTGCTAGCAACTTCAGTGGATGTTGAACACATTTCTTCCTACAAATGAACACATTTCCAGCTGCAAATATGCTAAATTGTATCCATAGTATAAAAGGGATAATCATCTCTGGGCTCTCTAGGCGTTTTCTGAAAAGAATGCAACTCCGTGGAAGGTTAAGTTTCACTACGCTAGCACGTCGTAGAGCCCCGAGTTGATTATCATGGCTATCTGAAAATGTCTGAGCTGTTTATAAATTTACAGATTATCCATTATTTGTATTTTTTTTGTTTCATGTTTGTGCTGTATAATGTTTTGTGATTTGTCAATCTTTGATGAACATTTGATGGACAACCTTTGAGGACATTTGTGACCGGTTTCAGGAAACTAGGCGTATGTCGTGGGTCACTACTTCACAGGAGAGCCGTTGGAACCTAAACATTTATCAACATTTTTTAACCTGGTTGGTTAGCTACCTGCAGATTCATGTAGGGTAGTAACATCATGAGTTGTGATAATGGTTAATTGTTGACCTAGCTAGCTAGCTAATGTTAGCTGGCTGGCTCGCTAGCTAACGTTACGTGTATGACCTTATTATTCAGAGCTTTTTGCTTGGCTAGCTATAGCCTAATGTTAGCTAGCTAACATTGAACCTGCTTGGTTAGCTATCTGCAGATTCATGAAAGGGTAGTAACGTCATGAGTTGGGATTATGGTTCATTGTTTACCTAGCTACATGTCTTGAGGACCCCTTCGAGATAAAATCCCGTTAACGGGATTGGTTGGACAACAACCAGTGAGATCACACGGCGCGAAATGTAAAAAAAATTCTCAAAATTAAAAATCAAGTATTATACGGCATTTTATAAAAATACTCTACTCGTTAATCCAATCACATGGTCCGATTTCAAAAAGGCTTTACGGTGAAAGTAAAGCATTAGATTATTTTTCGGATAGCACATTAGCAAAAAAAAAAAGCAATTTTCCAAGCACGGATAGCCGTCACAAAACCAGATATACAGCTACAATTAAGCACTAACCTTTGACAATCTTCATCAGATGACACTCCTAGGACATCATGTTAGACAATACATGCATTTTTTTTGTTCGATCAAGTTCATATTTATATCCAAAAACCCAATTTTTACATTGGCGCATGACGCTCAGAAAATGTTTTCTCCCCATAACCCTCGGTGAATAGGCACATTCATTTACAGAAGAACTCATAAACGTTGACAATTTATAACAATTATTTAAAGAATTAGAGATAATCTACTCCTTTATGCAACCACTTTGTCAGATTTCAAAATAACTTTACGGAAAAAGCACATTGTTCAATATTCTGAGTACAGAACTAAGCCTTCAATGCTAAGCTATACAGTTCGCCTACAACCACGGCGTCGACAAATCTCTAAAAATATGTTCGAAATATTTTCTTACCTTTGCTGATCTTCGGCAGAATGCACTCGGAAGGGGTCGCACTTCCACAAGAAATGTTCATTTGTTCTGCAAAGTCCATAATTTATGTCCAAATACGTCCGTTTTGTTGACCCATCCAGAACACTTTACAATGCCATGTGGCGTGGACGCAAATCCATAGACGAAATGTTCAAAAGTTCCATTACCGTTTGTAGAAACATGTCAAACGATGTTTACAATCAATCCTTTAGGGTATTTTGTAACGTAAAATTGCGATAATTTTACAACCGGGTAATAGGTATTCATCCCAGAAGAAAAATAACGAACAGCGAAGTCACGTGCATGCGCGTCACGAGACACCTGTCCTCAGACTGGCCACTGATTGACTGAGCCATAATTTTCTGCCCGGTAACAGGTGACGGATGAAACCAGTTCCCAAAGATTGTTGACAGCCAATGGAAGAGTTAGGAGGTGCAACGTAAATCCTATGTCACTGTAGTTTTTCAAGGGATTCAAAAGAAAAACTACATTTCTAATTTCTCCCACTTCCTGATTCAATCCTTCTCAGGTTTTTGCCTGCCATATGAGTTCTGTTATACTCACAGACACCATTCAAACAGTTTTAGAACCTTCAGAGTGTTTTCTATCCAGATCTACTAATAATATGCATATTCTATTTTCTGGGCCAGAGTAGTAACCTGTTTAATTTGGGTATGTTTTTCATCCGGCCGTGAAAATACTGCCCCCTAGCCCCAAAAGACTCCACTATGCAAGTAAACTTTTCGGGTGCGTTTGTAAATTCAGTCTGGCAATCTACTCCGATTTCAGGGCACTCTCGTCTCAGTGTGCCAGAGAGAGCAAAATAACTTATGAATTTACAAACGCTCAACACCCATTGAATATGACCATTGTCGGCAAATAAGCGTAATTAAATTGTTGCCAGCAGCACAGTTACAGTCACCAACGCTCTCGATAATATGAAAACAGCCTAACCAGCTCTGCTAGGGTGAGTAAAATGGTCAGAGTGGGGTGTTCTCTCATTATGTGTCTGGAAGTAGTGTCACGATTCTCTGACACAGAACCCAGAAGCAGACCAGGACAAGGTGAGTAAAATGAAGGTGAGTATTTATTGGTAGTCTTGATGTGTAATTTGAGTGATCGAGGAGACGGAGCGGCAGCGGAGGTGCATTGATGAGAGTAAATGGGTTGATCCAATGAAGTCACTGTATCCACCGACAGCCAGGCAAGGGAGTTGAATGTGCCGGGAGAATGACTGTAGACAGAGTAAACGGGAGTGAGTAACCATTAACAAGCACAAAACAACAAAACTAGCTCAGGAAACATGAGGCTGATACGCTGGCACAACATACTGTTCATTGCTAACGATCCGGCAGGGAATGGATGTCAGCTCAGGGTTTAAGAAGAGGTGAAGATCAGGACCAGGTGTGCAGAAGGTTGATGAGATGCAGGTGCGGGTAATAAATAGATCTCCCGCCTAACCTCGTTGCCTGGCAACCAGACAGGGTGCGTTCAGGAACCTTAGACAACACTCAAACAAAAACAGTCATCTCAGCCAGAAACAGACTCAGGAAGCGGGATTCCTGACGAGTAGCTAGCCAATGTTAGCCAGTTAGCTTGCGTGCTTGACTGCAGTTGTGAGGTCAGAATGTTCGGATCAACCCTACTCATCGCCCAGAGCGTCCGGTGTGCGCTCTGAACTAGAAACACTCTGAATGTATGAATGTACAATCTGACAGCACAGTTGCCGTCACCACAGCTCAGAGATTTAACAATGCTCCTATGAAAGGTTCTAACAATGAACATAGCTTTTTGGGAAACCGGGCCCTGGTCTCTTTGACACAACGCTCGTTGAAAAGGCAATGAAGAGTGAGATGGATGTATAGACAAGCCAGGACATGTTGCTGCTGGTGATCAGACTGACAAGGTTCACAGACAAGGAGAGGAACACTGAAGTGGATCCAGGAGAACTTTGGAGAGGAATCCTCAAAATATACTATTCTAAAATTTCTCTTAATTTCTCACAATTACAAAATAAAATGTGAAGCAAAACCAATGGCTTGCATTGTAATTTTTACTTTTCATGTTTGGTTTACAGATTCAGGGCAGCCTTCAAAAATGATTATATTATTCACTGGTGAAGATCAGTTAAATGCTAATCAGTCGAAGGTTGTGGGAGAAAGCAATGAGCTTCAGGATCTTATAAACATCTGTGGATTTAGAAATCACTCTCTCAACAACCAGACAAAAGATCGCTCTCAGGTCACAGAGCTGCTGAGGAAGACAGAGCAGATGGTGGAGGGGACTGGAGGACAGTACTACACCAGTGAGATGATAGAAGAGATGGTGGAGGGGAATGGAGGACAGTACTACACCAGTGAGATGATAGAGGAGATGGAGGAGAGGACTGGAGGACAGTACTACAACAGTGAGATGGTAGAGGAGATGGTGGAGGGGAATGGAGGACAGTACTACACCAGTGAGATGATAGAGGAGACTGGAGGATAGTACTACAACAGTGAGATGGTAGAGGAGATGGTGGAGGGGACTGGAGGACAGTACTACAACAGTGAGATGGTAGAGGAGATGGTGGAGGGGACTGGAGGACAGTACTACAACAGTGAGATGGTAGAGGAGATGGTGGAGGGGAATGGAGGACAGTACTACACCAGTGAGATGGTAGAGGAGATGGTGGAGGGGAATGGAGGACAGTACTACACCAGTGAGATGGTAGAGGAGATGGTGGAGGGGAATGGAGGACAGTACTACACCAGTGAGATGATAGAGGAGACTGGAGGATAGTACTACAACAGTGAGATGGTAGAGGAGATGGTGGAGGGGACTGGAGGACAGTACTACAACAGTGAGATGGTAGAGGAGATGGTGGAGGGGACTGGAGGACAGTACTACACCAGTGAGATGATAGAGGAGATGGTGGAGGGGAATGGAGGACAGTACTACACCAGTGAGATGTATCAGGAAGCTCTGAGAGCCCAAGAACAGACAGACAGTTGGAGAAAGATTGCAAAGTTAGGGAAAGCCGTAGCAAAGGCAGGAACTTGTTTTTTAATCACTGGAACAGCAGAGCTTGTGTCACCAATTGAGTTGCCGACAACATCAGTAGCGATATAATTAGGTTAGGAAGCAGGATGCATTTCACTGATTATAACCACGGCCAATGACTTCTGATAGGGAGCGGAAAGCAACTAACGATTCATATTCGGACGAAGAATCAACATTTTTAGAAAATATCTACATACAAACAGCAGTGTAAACTTCTCTGTCACTTGTTTAGGTCAGACTGTCTTGTTTTTACACAAAATTATTTCTGAAGGAAAAACATGAAAATATATGCAAGCCATTGTGAGGAGTTTATAAATACAGAATGGTCCCTCTAGTGGTGACCTTGAACACAACACTCTCTGGTCTGATGGGTCCCTCTAGTGGTGACCTTGAACCCAACACTCTGGTCTGATGGGTCCCTCTAGTGGTGACCTTGAACACAACACTCTCTGGTCTTATGGATCCCTCTAGTGGTGACCTTGAACACAAAACTAAATAAGAAGGCCAGTGTTTCTCAACCTTTTTCGTTTACTGTACCACGGCGAAAGCATAAAGTTAGATTATGTTAGGACAGGTACAACACAAGAAAAACCACACAGCCATTTTCCAAGCAGGAGAGGGGTCACAAAAACCATAAATTCAGCTAAAATTATGCACTAACCTTTGACGATCTTCATCAGATGACACACCTAGGACTTAAATGTTAGACAATACATGTATGTTTTGTTCGATAAATTTCATATTTATATCCAAAAACAGCATTTTACATTGGTGCGTGACGTTCAGAAAATATTTTGCCACCAAAACTTCCAGTGAATCAGCACAACAATTTACAAAAATACTCATCGTAAATGTTGATAAAATATTAAACTGTTAATCAAAGAATTGTAGATGAACATCTCCTTTATGCAACCGCTGTGACAGATTTCAAAAAAGCTTCACGAGGAAAGCACACTTTGCAATAATCCGAGTACTGTGCTCAGAAAAAGACGTCAAGCAATACAGATACCTGCCATTTTGGAGTCATCTAAAATCATAAATAGCATTAGAAATATTCACTTACCTTTGATGATCGTCATCAGAAGGCACTTCCAGGAATCCCAGGTCCACAATAAATGTTGTTTTGTTCGATAAAGTCCATAATTTATGTCCAAATAGCTCCTTGTTGTTAGCGCGTTCAGTAAGCTACTCCAAAAATGTAGGAAGCAAGGCCAAAATGTCACGACGAAAAGTCAAAGAAAGTTCTATTTACGTTCGTTGAAACATGTCAAACGTTGTATAGCATCAATCTTTAGTGCCTTTTTCACTTAGAACTTAAATAATATTCCAACCGGATGTTTCCAATGTCTTGAAAAACGTTTTGGAACACAGCTAACTTTCACATGAACGCACGCCATTGAAGTCATGTCCTTTCCTGAGTCAACAACTTACAACTTCCTTTGTTCGCTCTGTGTTCACCATAGAAGCCTCAAACAACTTTCTAAAGACTGTTGACATCTAGTGGAAGCCTTAGGAAGTGCAAAATGAACCCTAAGTCACTGTGTGTTGGACAGGCAATGACTTAAAAAGACTACATGCATCAGATTTCCCACTTCCTGGTTGTATTTTTCTCAGGTTTTTGCCTGCCATACGAGTTCTATACTAATGATATGCATATTCTAGTTTCTGGGCCAGAGTAGTAACCAGATTAATTTGGGCATGTTTTTCCTCCGGCCGTGAAAATACTGCCCCCTAGCCCAGACAGGTTAATTTTACTCAGAGATGTGGGCTACCTTCTGATTCTGGGCAGACAGCCGAAGTTAAGTTGTCAGGAGGTTGATTACAGCGACACCCAATCAGAATTCAGCCTCTGCCTGTCATGAATTGAATTATTTTTGCCTAGCAACACTCTCATTGGCTAGAAATGACTAGTTACAAGGAAAACAAAACCTAACACTGAATAACGGATCTCACAGTCACAGCAGAGGACAACAATTAACAGATCAGTACAACTGCACTAAAAGTGAGTATTCCTTACTAATTAAATGTACAACAATCAGTTTAACAACTATAGCACAGCATTAAGTAAAGATTTAATTAATACCAGGTCTGTTGATCTTCATGCATAAATAGCCATGTTTAGAATGTAATTGGATTTTGATAGATCTTATGGAAACATTATGTTGACCTGAGAAGGGAATTTACTGTGTTTATCGATAGTTATACCACATAGCATTACTATTTTTAAAGTCAAATTTGCTGAGAAAAATTATAATTAAGTGATAATGTCCGACAAGCCGGTGTTATTGGCATGGGTGTTAGGTTTTCCAAATCGTGCCACAGTGCCAATATATCCTCCAAACACCAGCTTCGAGGGAATTATCACTTTTATAGAATGTGTTGGTAACACATTCAAATAATGATTGAAATATTTTCATAAAAAAAGTTATTTTCATGAATTTATTCATACTATTTCATCCTTCAACGAGATATAATCCCCACACATCTAGGATTACTACCTCTACAGCTATACCACATATCGTTACTCTTTATAGTTTAGATTGTTTGAAAGTCAAAAAGCTGAGAATAAATTCTCATTTAGTTTATCCTCATCTGTGAACTTTGGAACCAAAAGATGTGGACTTTGTTTATTTGTAAAGACGTCATCGTCTGTTACCATGTTTTTGATAGGCCACTGTAACAGAGATGGAATGAGGAAGAGACCCTGTTGCTGTTGACACTGTCTGCAAGCCTTCACTGGTCAATGCCAAGGTACAGTACACACACACACAGTTTTCTGTAGCCTTTTATCAAGACACTATCAACTCAAGCACTTCTTGTCTGTTTCCAGTTTCAGGGCAGCTCTCTGACCTGAGGATAGTTCTGGTGGGGAAGACTGGATCAGGGAAGAGTTCAACAGGAAACACCATCATTGGTAAAAAAAATGTTTAAAGTGGAGGCTTCTCCAGTGTCTTACTGCAACGTGTGAGAAACAGAGTGGAGTGGTGGATGGGAGGAAGATTGAGGTCATCAACACTATGACAAACAACTGTCTAAAGAAGAGATGAAAAAGTGAGATAGAAAAGGCCATCTACATGTCAGTCCCAGGACCCCACGCCTTCCTGCTGGTGATCAGACTGGGGAGGTTCACAGAGGAGGAGAGGAACACTGTGAAGTGGATCCAGGAGAACTTTGGAGAAGAAGCATCAAAGTACACCATCTTACTGTTCACACATGGAGATCAGTGGAGGAGTTTCTGAAACAGAGCCCAGAGCTACGGAGGCGTGTCACCAGCTGTGGGGTTACAGAGCTGCTGGAGAAGAGAGGAGGTGGAGGACAATGGAGGATAACACTACACCAGTGCTGCCTATGAAGAGGCTCAGAGAAAGATCAGAGAGGAGATTGTTTTACTGTAAACTGGCAGCGTACGGCAGTCTAGCCACAACAGGACTAGGGATATTTTATGCTTCTAGCCACCAGTATTGGTGGCAGCAGGTGTAGCTGCAGGCTTCAGCCAAGGGTTTGAATGCACTAAGGAGATGCTAGGCTTTTAAAACACCAAGGGTGCATTCAGTTGGTCTTAACGTAAATAAAATGTAACGTTTCACTACGTTTGGCAACGGTACTTACTGAATGATAACAGTTCTTTAAAAACTATTTACAATGTTATAGATATGCTAGCCGTGTGGCAGGATGGCCCTAGCAGGGTGTGAACGTGGAAAATGTTAACAAACTCCTGCTGCACTGTAGACAATCACCCTTTCATCACCTATAGTTACATTGTTCCTCAACTCAAATCATGACCGTTTATTTTAGTGGAGGTGTATGTATTTAGTGGGGATACAGAGTATATATTAAATGGTAGGTTATGTATTTAGTGGGGATACATAGCATGTATTAAATGGTAGTGTATGTTTTTGTGGGGTGGTTGTATTATGGGTAGTGGGTACTTGTCGTTGGTAATGGAGGACCAAAACGCAGCAGGTATTTGTAAACGCATCTTCTTTATTATATGGAAAGGCAAACCCAAAATAAACACGTATACAAAAGAAACACACCGACAATAAACAGTCCTGTAAGGCTTGACGCTATACACGGAACAATCTCCCACAAATACACAGACAAACATACCCAACTAATATAGGACTTCCAATCAAAGGCAACACCACACAGCTGCCTTCAATTGGAAGTCCACCCCAATTAACTCAACATAGAAACAGATTACCTAGACTAAACATAGAATTACATAAACAAGGAACGGTGCCCAAAAACCCCGGAATACATAAATCAAATGCCCTTTTAGAAAAAACACCACCCCGAACCACATAAACCAAATACCCTCTGCCACGTTCTGACCAAACTACAATAACAATTAATCCTTATACTGGCCAGGACGTGACAGTACTGGCTGTGTAGGGATATAAAACACCTGTTATTATGAATTCTCCTGTTTCCAGTTGTTTTACACATCCTGATACAGTCCTTGACATATATTTTCCAGATTGCATAGTTGCTTAAAAAAAATTGTTTACAGCAGGATTAATTTTTGTGTTAACTCGCAACTTAATCACAACAATTGCAGCACTTGTCTTTCTGTCTACAAAAGAATTCAGTGGAAATGTGTGTGTTCAGTCTGTGCTAAAGGCAATGTTCCCACCATTCTCCTCAGTGAATTTCATAAAAATGGTAAAACATTTAAAGTTGTCCTTTTTGAGATAAAACTATACTAAATATATACTGTAAAATACACTGTTTTGCAGTGAAGGTCTACAGTAGCCTCAACAGCATTCTGTAGGGTAGTACCATGGTGTAGCCAGAGGACAGCTAGCTTCCGTCCTCTGGCTACATTGACTTCAATACAAAACCTAGGAGGTTCATGGTTCGCACGGCCTTCCATAGACTTACAGTAATTATGACAACTTCCGGAGGATGTCCTCCAACCTGAGCTCTTGCAGTCTGAACTGACGTTGTCCACCCAATCAAAGGATCTGTCACAACTGTCGTGGAAGAGAGAATGGGACCAAGGCGCAGCGGGTTGCGTGCTCAACATATTTATTATAAAAAATGCAAACACCACGGGAAACCAATAAACAAACTAACGACAGGAACAGCGACGCAGGCTCAACAAAAGCAGTGCTCTCAAACAACTACCCACAACTGACAAACAAAACACACACCTATTTATAGGACTCCCAATCAGAGGCAACTAGAAACACCTGCCTCCAATTGAGAGTCCAGCACCCAACCTACACATAGAAAAACTACCCTAGAATATAACATAGAAATACAAACATAGACCAGTGACCAAAAACCCGTAATAAATAAACTACCCTCTGCCACGTCCTGACCAAACTACAATAAAATATCCTCTATACTGGTCAGGACGTGACAGGATCAGAGAATGAATCTAGTACTGAAAGCATAAGCTACAAGACATTTATCCTTTCTTGAATGAAAAGGTCATATTTTGCAATCTCCCAAAAGAAATGCGATCTCTATCTTGCGTTACAAACACTATGCTTGTGGGTTCAGTAGAGGGGCAAGATTTATGGCGCTGTCAGGGATTTCTTTGTCGGAGGATGATATGGCGAAATCATCATCGGAAAATGAGGACCAATATGCAGCAGAGTTGAGATGGTTTATTTTGAACTTTTAAAAAAATTCCAAAACGAACATACAAAATAACAAAAAAACGAACGCACGATACACTGACAGTCCTGTTAGGTTTACACACACTAAACACGGAACAATCTCCCACAAATACACAGACAAACACACCCAACTAATATAGGACTTCCAATCAAAGGCAACACCACACAGCTGCCTTCAATTGGAAGTCCACCCCAATTAACTTAACATAGAAACAGATCAACCAGACTACACATAGAAATACATCAACATAGACCATAACTCAAAACCCAGAAATAATAAATCAAACGCCCTCCTAACTAACACACCAACCTGCACCACATAAAACAAATACCCTCTGCCACGTCCTGACCAAACTAAAATGACAATTAACCCTTATACTGGCCAGGACGTGACAGGCGCAATAAAATACATCACAATGTTTACGGGGCATCACAGCTTGTCACTGGTTCTAGAGGATTAACTATTGGAGCTGTCCCGTGACTAATGCACACAAGTTTTAATGAGATGTGCCTTTCCACATTCTGGCTGTTCAGCAGGGGAGAATACCCACAACTCAGCTAGTTTTAATGAGATGCGCCTTTCCAGATTCTGGCTGTTCAGCAGGGGAGAATACCCACAACTCAGCTAGTTTTAATGAGATGCGCCTTTCCACATTCTGGCTGTTCAGCAGTGGAGAATACCCACAACTCAGCTAGTTTTAATGAGATGCGCCTTTCCACATTCTGGCTGTTCAGCAGTGGAGAATACCCACAACTCAGCTAGTTTTAATGAGATGCGCCTTTCCACATTCTGGCTGTTCAGCAGGGGAGAATACCCACAACTCAGCTAGTTTTAATGAGATGCGCCTTTCCACATTCTGGCTGTTCAGCAGTGGAGAATACCCACAACTCAGCTAGTTTTAATGAGATGCGCCTTTCCACATTCTGGCTGTTCAGCAGTGGAGAATACCCACAACTCAGCTAGTTTTAATGAGATGCGCCTTTCCACATTCTGGCTGTTCAACAGGGGAGAATACCCACAACTCAGCTAGTTTTAATGAGATGCGCCTTTCCACATTCTGGCTGTTCAGCAGGGGAGAATACCCACAACTCAGCTAGTTTTAATGAGATGCGCCTTTCCACATTCTGGCTGTTCAGCAGGGGAGAATACCCACAACTCAGCTAGTTGGCAGTGAAGATGTTAATCCCCTTTCATTCTACTGATGGGAGACCAGCTTCTCCTCTCTTGCTGCAACAAAATCTAAATATCGCAGCAGACTGGCTGTTGAAAACACCTTGAGTATGTCCCTCTCCTCCTTCCCTCCGATGTTTGACATTCTGCTGTTCAAGAGACAGGCACACCCATCTCATTGATTAGGTGAGTCAAACATATTTTACTGTTCTTTATAATTTATATATCGAAAGAATGAAAGATTGTTATTTGTTTATAAATATTTAGTTGTTGTTACATAGTTTTTATTGACAGCAGAGGTAAGGTGATTGTCACGTCCTGACCAGTAAAAGAGGTTGTTTGTTATTGTAGTTTGGTCAGGGCGTGGCAGGGGGTGTTTGTTTAGGGTGTTCAGTTTTTTGGGGGGTTAATGTTCTATGTTAGTGTATTTCTATGTTCGTTCTAGGTTTTCTATTTCTATGTCTAGTTTATTGGTTTGACCTTCAATTGAAGGCAGCTGTTTCTCGTTGCCTCTAATTGACGGTCCTATTTAATATGGGTGTTTTGTCTATGGGATTTGTGGGTAGTTGTTTCGTGTATAGCTGTATGCCTTACAGGACTGCTTGTTGTTGTTGTTGTTGTTGTTGTTGTTGTTGTTGTTGTTGTTGTTGTTGTTGTTGTTGTTTTCCTTCTTTCTGCCAATAAAAAAGAAGATGAGTATACACATTCCCGCTGCGCTTTGGTCCAATCCTTACGACGCCCGTGACAGTGATTGTGTATAATGATAACATTATTTTAATAACGACTGACTGACCGACCGACCGACCATGATGAAAGCACAGAGAAAGACATGAGAACAACACAGACAGACAGACAGACAGACACAGACAAACCGTGAAGGCATAATTCATTAATTTAGTGTAAAGAAAAAAAATACAATAAATAAAATGTTTTTTTAATGAAGAAAAAACGATTTTCAATAATGTATAACCAAGGCGGTCCCCAGAGGAAGAAGACCATGCTTTGCTGGTCCCTGGCACAAACTGGTTTAAGAATGGTTGTAGTAGTGGAACCTTTAGTAGGAGAATCATGGTGAATGATGACAAATGATCTTGCTAATTGCCTTTTTTTGTTTAACTCACATTGAACCTAGAGAAAATATCACAAAATATGAACATGTTCCATTTTCTATCTATTAGCTTTTCACAAAGATGATTTTAAAATGTTTGTTAATACATTTACAATAAACACAGAGAGAAAATGGAGGAAAGGTGGAGAGAGGTAGAAGACACAGGCGGTGTATCATGCAGGCGGTGTATCAGTCAAGTAAAGTATCTGTATATCTGTTCCATCCTGTGTGAATGAAAGACAGAGACCCAGCTCTGTAACAACAGCATGCAGACTTGTATGATTTAGATTTGAGAGAGAGCAGGATACCACAGGAATTTACCACGTTTTTATATACAGATTCTGAAGCAAAACACTCAGAATTCTGAATATCTTTGGGGACTGATCCTCCTGTCAGGATCAGCCCTTAGTCGTGGACGGAGGTTGTGTTGAGCCTGCTGGCGGCTGCCCGCCATTTTGCAGGAAGCCTAGTTGACAAGACATTTCTACTTTGTGTCTTGAATAATTTATATAATAATGATAATAATGTATTTTAAAAATCCTAATTTAGCAGTTAGCCATCCTTAACCCTCCTGTTGTGTTCGTTTCATGTTAATTCATGCTGTGTTCCCGGTCCAAAATGACCACCCCATTGTAACTGATTATAAATCCATAATAATACATTTATTATCACCTAATGTTGTGTTAGATCTTTTTATCACCTTAACTTCTTGTGAACATTACAAGTTTTGAACTTCTATTTGTTATTTATGGCCTGTAGGCCTCATTGACCTGAGCTCATACAACTCGTTTTTGAGAAAAAAAAATCATAATGTATGGATTATTTTGACTATAACAAATACTCAGATGAAACATATTGAGCTATTTATCACAGACTACTTTGTGTCAAGTTTAACAAGGACTATCTCCTCACCAGTTTCATGATCAAAGATGTGATTAAGAGCCTCACATACAGTATATTGTTTGCCACAGAATGAATTGTGAGCAAGGCCTCAAAAGATCTTTAAATACTAGAGCGGCGAGAAAAGTTCTATATATTATTGAAACAATGTTGCGGTTGTTTGTGAGAATGCCAACAGGTGTGGTTCCCGTGGGGGAAAGATTATATTGGGGAAAGGTTCCCGTGGTGTCCCGTCCTGACCAGTAAAAGGGGTTATTTGTTATTGTAGTTTGGTCAGGGCGTGGCAGGGGGTGTTTGTTTTGTGTGTTTTCGGGTTTTGTTCTATGTTATCTATTTCTATGTGGTTATCTAGTTTTCTATTTCTATGTTGGGGTTTTGGCAACGACCTCCAATTAGAGGCAGCTGGTTGTCGTTGCCTCTAATTGGAGTCCATATTTAAGTGGGTTAGTTTTCTCTTGTGTTTGTGGGTGGTTGTTTCCTGTTTAGTCTGTGTACCCGAAGGGACTGTTTCCTCGTTTGTTTTGTTTATATGTTTTTCCTTCAATAAAATAAGAAGATGATAAATATACCTGCTGCATTTTGGTCCACCTACAACGACGCTTGTTACACGTGGGTGTTGCAATGGAAGCCAAGAAGGGGAGTGAGGTGTGTGTGTGTGTGTGTGTTCAAACACACATGCATGTGGGGGTCTGGGAGATGAAGTGTATCCATCTGATTATGTGCCTGAACTCAATTTTATACACTAACTGTAGTCTCACTCATTCATTTCTAATGAATTTTTTTAATCAATCAGTTCAACTTTATTTCACATATACACTTTTATTATGTCTTCAATAATTCTAGGATAATCTATTTAATAATCTAATAACATACATTTAGCAGTTAGCCATCTGTATTTCATGGTTGATTTCTTAAGTAGTGTTCATAAAAGTGTTTTAAATAAATGAAGTTGATTTGATTTTCCTATCTTTGATGATTTGAGGTGACCATTGTATCCTGTGTTGAATGAACAGTTGTAGCCAATGTTGTATGATGTTTCCATATTGTCAGCAAGAATATAATAAAATGAATTGATCTTGTTCTACACGTCATGTATATACTCTTTCTTTCTTACAAAAGTCTGTTTGTTCTGAGAGGTGGAGGAAAGAACAGGAGACAGAATGAGTGGAAATATAAAGTCAAGAAGAAGCAGATTTAAGATGGCGTATTGACAGCAACAACAGTTGTTCTGACGGTGGTAGCAGCACCAGTAGTAGTTCAGACGGTGGTAGCAGCACCAGTAGTAGTTCAGACGGTGGTAGCAGCACCAGTCGTAGTTCAGACGGTGGTAGCAGCACCAGTCGTAGTTCAGACGGTGGTAGCAGCACCAGTAGTAGTTCTGACGGTGTTAGCAGCACCAGTAGTAGTTCAGACGGTGGTAGCAGCACCAGTAGTAGTTCAGACGGTGGTAGCAGCACCAGTAGTAGTTCAGACGGTGGTAGCAGCACCAATAGTAGTTCTGACGGTGAAGCAGCACCAGTAGTAGTTCTGACGGTGAAGCAGCACCAGTAGTAGATCCTGTTACAGCTGTTTTAACGGGGTATTTTCATGGTTCAATGCCTTTAAAAAGACTGAACGACCCTGGCATATGGAAGATAATGTGGAAGATAAGAGGTTGGAGTGGGTAATACACTCAGTGATTTAAGTGTAGCAGTAGAGTAGATTAATACTGTACAATGTGAATCAACAGACGTCAGATACACTGAGTGCAGACACACGTCTTTTCTTTTTACATACAACATGATTGGTAACACTTTACTTGACATCCAGCATCATAACAGGTTATAACATGGTCATAATCATGCATTAATATGTCATAACAGCTGACATAACTTGTCATAACCTGTCATAATAGGGTCATAACACTGTCATGACACATATATTTAGATCTGTTGGAACATATATTGCAATATTTTATGGCTGGTTATGACACCTACATAAGAGTGTCAAAACCCACAAAATCTACCACACAAGACAAACATTCCATTACACCATAGCTTGTCAACAGTAGGTTTATGTTAGATAACATTTTCTGAAATATACCATATTAAATTATCATTGTAATTGCTCACACGTTGATGTCAGACATGCACCTACCCCAATGTGCTGTTGCTGATGACTGGGATGAATGCAGGAGTAGATTTCAGGAACAGGACAAAACACACTCTTTTTGACTGATGACTGACATACTGTAAGGGTATGATAGGCCTATCTGCTATAAATGATTATGATGACCATAATGCTTTATCACAGTGTCTTAAAGTGTATTTTCTTAGTCCAAGTAAAGGGACACAGGAGCAACATAATACTTTATCACAGTGTCATAAAGTTTATTTTGAGACACTGTTTAATTTAAAATATTATTTAAAAAAAAGAATTCATTATAACAACAAAGGACTTAAGATACACTTTCAAACGAAAGGAAACTTCTTGGTAGGGTCAAAACTAGTCATTAAATAACACACTATATGTCACAACAGGTGTAAATATATGTGTCGTAACAGTGTTAAGACCATATTATGACAGGTTATGACAATTTATGTCAGCTGTTATGATATATTATGACATGGTTATGAACATGTCATAACTTGTTATGATGATGGGTGTCAAGTAAACTGTTACCAAATTATTTATCAAGAAAACGCAAGCTATATGCTTGCCATTGTGAGATCAGTGAGTTACAGTATGTTTTTGTACTGTGCTGTGAAGGCCAGTTGTTCTCCAGCTTTAAGGGTACTATGGTACTATGGTGTTAAATGCTGAGATGTAGTCGATGAACAGCATTCTTACATAGGTTTTCCTCTTGTCAAGATGGGTTAGAGCAGTGTGCAGTGTGCAGTGTGATTGCGATTGCGTCGTCTGTTGACCTATTGGGGCGGTAAGCAAATTGGAGTGGGTCTAGGGTGTCAGGTAGGGTGGAGGTGATATGATCCTTGACTGGTCTCTCAAAGCACTTCCTGATGACGGAAGTGAGTGCTATGGGGCGATAGTAATTTAGCTCGGTTTCCATACAGTGGGGGAAAAAAGTATTTGATCCCCTGCTGATTTTGTATGTTTGCCCACTTACAAAGAAATGATCAGTCTATAATTTTAATGGTAGGTTTATATGAACAGTGAGAGACAGAATAACAACAAAAATATCCAGTGTAAAGTATAGTGTTACCATTTTAAGTGTTTCTATAATCCACTATGTGAAAAATGAATGGTGGAAATACGATTGGAACCATTTCCCTGTTTGACAGCTATGTTTTATGGGTATTATGACTCATACTGTGGTAATCTATGGAGTTGGAAAGAGAACAAACAGATCTGGGATCAGGCTAGTCAAGTATAACATTACATTTGAAAATGCAGTTTTATATGTTATTTAATTTGCAACCTTTTTCTCCCAGAAGGAGACTGGGAGAAAAAGATGTCTTTCATTTTACCCAAAAGATGTGGCCTATCTACTGATTCTGTCAAGCAGCCAAGGTTAAAAAGCGACACCCAATCAGAATTCAGATCCTGTCCTGAGTAGAATAATGTTTGCCTAGCAACCCTCTCTCATTGGCTAGAAATGACTAGTTTGCTGGGAAAATGAAACTTAACAGAATGTAAGGTGCAGCACATTGGGCGCTTTAGATTCGCATGAGTTTTAGACCATTCCATTGGTCGTTGAGGTTAATCTCCACCCACCTGGGGCATGTGGCTATGCAAAACCAGCAGGCCCACTGCTTCAGCTCTCTGTGACAACAGGGGACAACAATTAACAGATCTGTGAAACCACACTAAAAGTGAGTATTCAACTTAACTACCTTACTAATTAAATCAAATCAAATTTATTTATATAGCCCTTCGTACATCAGCTGATATCTCAAAGTGCTGTACAGAAACCCAGCCTAAAACCCCAAACAGCAAGCAATGCATGTGAAAGAAGCACGGTGGCTAGGAAAAACTCTCTAGGAAAAACTCCCTAGAAAGGCCAAAAACCTAGGAAGAAACCTAGAGAGGAACCAGGCTATGAGGGGTGGCCAGTCCTCTTCTGGCTGTGCAGGGTGGATATTATAACAGAACATGGTCAAGATGTTAAAATGTTCATAAATGACCAGCATGGTCAAATAATAATAATCATAGTAGTAGTTCAGGGTTCCATAGCCGCAGGCAGAACAGTTGAAACTGGAGCAGCAGCACGGCCAGGTGGACTGGGGACAGCAAGGAGTCATCATGCCAGGTAGTCCTGAGGCATGGTCCTAGGGCTCAGGTCCTCCGAGAGAAAGACAGAAAGAGAGAAAGAGAGAATTAGAGAGAGCATATTTAAATTCACACAGGACACCGGATAAGACAGGAGAAATACTCCAGATGTAACAGACTGACCCTAGCCCCCCGACCCATAAACTACTGCAGCATAAATACTGGAGGCTGAGACAGGAGGGATCAGAAGACACTGTTGCCCCATCCGATGATACCCCCGGACAGGGCCAAACAGGCAGGATATAACCCCACCCACTTTGCCAAAACACAGCCCCCACACCACTAGAGGGATGTCTCCAACCACCAACTTACCGTCCTAAGACAAGGCCGAGTATAGCCCACAACGATCTCCGCCATGGCACAACCCAAGGGGGGTTGTGTTGTTCAACAATCTACTCTACAGTACTTGAATAACTGTAGCACAATAGTATGTAGACATTTTATTGATATCAGGTCTGTTAACATTTATGCATAAATAATCATATGATTGCATCACTTAACATCAAAAAGTCAAAACAAATCATGTAGCTGTTAGCAATCACATTCTGCTATACAGTATGTTTGTATTTATACATATTTTAATATTGTAGAATAGTGAAAGGAGAAACATGGTTAAACTTTTACCTGAAACATTTACCTTGTTTAGTGCAGAGATAGTGCAGTATACTGTACCTTGTTTAGTGCATAGATAGTGCAGTATACTGTACCTTGTTTAGTGCAGAGATAGTGCAGTATACTGTACCTTGGTTATTTCAGAGATAGTGCAGTATACTGTACCTTGTTTAGTGCAGAGATAGTGCGTGATATTGTACCTTGGTTAGTTCAGAGATAGTGCGTGATATTGTACCTTGGTTAGTTCAGAGATAGTGCAGTATACTGTACCTTGGTTAGTTCAGAGATAGTGCAGTATACTGTACCTTGGTTAGTGCAGAGAGAGTGCAGTATACTGTACCTTGGTTAGTGCAGAGATAGTGCAGTATACTGTACCTTGGTTAGTTCAGGGATAGTGCAGTATACTGTACCTTGGTTAGTGCAGAGATAGTGCAGTATACTGTACCTTGTTTAGTGCAGAGATAGTGCAGTATACTGTACCTTGGTTAGTGCAGAGATAGTGCAGTATACTGTATCTTGGGTCAACAGCCATCTTCTAGCAGGTTGTTGCTGTGAGAGACACACCTGCAGGTTTTTGTCAGTACTGACTAAGGTCACACTGCTTAGACGTTGCATGCATCAACCAATGGTTGACTGATAGATTGCAAAAACACATGATAGGATTAGCTGATGTGTAAAATACCTATCCAGGCGTTGTAAGATCTGGCGTGTGGTGGTTCATTTCTTTACTATCAAATGAGGAGAGACAAACTTATCACACAAGTCAGAGTTATACTTAAACTAAATCTTTAATCACTTATTAATAAGGGAGCAGGTCAATACAATGCACATATATAAAGTGAATCGATTGAGTGCTCTACGATATTGATGGCTGGTCAACGATTCACGCTCAGATGATCTATAGAATGGGTCACAAGGTTAAGATTTGTATGAAGGACACATATAATGCATAGCAGACAGTATCTGCTGTGTCAACAGTTTTCATTGTATAGACCAGTGTCTGTCTCCCTGACTCCAAACTGGAACCATCTCTCCCTGGTACGGTATAGAACAGAAACATTAACTCATGTTCTCTGGAATGCTCTTTAGGTTTTATCACCCAAAAGACATGGTAAATCTCCTCTGTCAGTGTTATCCCATAGAGGCCCATCCTCAGTAGAACACGCTGTCATGGGTGTCGTAGGGATTGGACCAAAACGCAGCGGGAATGTGAATACTCATCTTCTTTTAATGAAGGAAAACGAAAACACTTAACAAAACAACGACGAGAAACAGTCCTGTCAGGTGCAACAAACACTAAACAGGAAACAACTACCCACAAATCCCATAGAAAAAACACCACTACTAAATAGGACCTTCAATTAGAGGCAACGAGGAACAGTTGCCTCCAATTGAAGGTCAAAACAATAAACTAGACATAGAAATAGAAAAACTAGAAAATAGAACATAGAAATACAAAACATAGAACACAACCCAAAAACCCCGACAACACAAGACAAACACACCCCTGCCACGTCCTGACCAAACTACAATAACAAATAACCTCTTTTACTGGTCAGGACGTGACACACACACACACAATAGCTATAAGAATCCTCTATTCTGTTGCATAAAACAACCATTTCATGCAATAAAAGTATTATAACATAACCTTGCAATTTTCCACCATAGGTGTCAGCAACGTCTGAGCAGAGGAACACACCCTTTGTGTTCCGACACCTCCCGATTTACACATTGTTTAAATGTTCACCTCTAACTGGTTTATCTGGTCTTAACAGTTGCAGCCAGGCAACAGTAGAATAATAGCCATGTTAAGAATGTCATTTGATACACATATGAGTACATTATGTTCACCCGAGGTAAGCTACTTTGTTAGGGAATGTACTGTGTTTATCCACAGTTATACCACATATCATCACTCTTTTTACAGTTTATAGTTTAATAGTTTTTATTGTTTGTATGTCATGTAGCTGAGAAAAATATATAATTTAGTTCATCCTCATCTATAAACGTTGGAACTTTTCCGAAGAAATGTGGACTTTTTATTTTGTAATAGGTCATCGTCTGTTTCCATGTTTTTGATTGGCTGCAGTAGTAGAAATGGAACGAGGAAGAGGAAGGACTCTGAAGATTATGTTACTGTTGACACTCTGCCTGCAAGACTTCACTGGTCAATGCCAAGGTACACACACACACACACAAAGTACACACACACACACACACACACACACACACACACACACGCACATTTGTTTGTTTCTTTGGATCCCATTGTCTTTTCCAGAGGCTGCAGATATTCTTCCTGGGGTCAACAAAAAACACAAAACATGACAAGTAATGAAACACTGATAGACAAGGACAGTCACACAAATAAATACATAAATAAATGTATATTATTACAATAATAATACAATAAAATAAAATAAAAAATGTTTGTGTGTGTGTGTGTGTGTGTCCCTTCACATGTCCTGCCATTCCATGAGAAGTTGATTTATGTTTTTTTATTTAATTGTATAATTTTGGACTTGGGGACTGTGAAGAGACCCCTGGTGGCATGTCCTGTTGGGTATATATTGTTGTATAAGCTGAATGTTATTTCACTATTTGACTAGAAGAGAAGCAATTAATGTCTCGTCAACCCTCAACCAGGAAAGACACAGACACACACACATACACACACGCACACACACACACACATATATGCATGGACTTACACAGTAGCTGTTTTCAGTAGCCTTTAATCAAGACACCCACTATCAGTGTTAGTAGTTGATGTTACTCTTCAATAACACAGACCCCAAAGCAAATCAGGGGGGAGAAAAATATGTTTACTCAAAGAGGACAGCAGGTAGCCTAGTGGTTAGAGCATTAGACTTGTACCTGAAAGGTTGCAAGATCGAATCCCTGAGCTGACAAGGTAAAAATCTGTTGTTCTGCCCCTGAACAAAGCAGTTGTTCTAGGCTGTCATTGAAAATAAGAATTTGTTCTTAACTGACTTGCCTAGTTAAAAAAATAATAGATGTTATGCTGAGAGGTAGATGTTCATTCTCCCCTGTCCTCAGTGATTCTTTCCACAGAACAAAGGGACAGGATGTAGTTTTATAACCCAACCCTAGCCTGTGGTTGACCAATTAGAATTCCTTGCAATAAAACTGGGCCAATGGCCAAATAACAAGTATCCTATATCAGTCTCAATGTCCAGACAAATTCCTCCCATGTTGCTGACCCATTGATCAATAATTCCCTATTACAGAAAAAACACTATTTCCATTGATCGTTAGTACTCTATTGACTTTTTGTCCTCTTGACCTTTAGTACTCTATTGACCTCTCATCCTCTGCGTTGTGTATTTATCTTAAAATATTTTTACACTCCCCCTAGACCGTTTTAAAAATATATATACCTGAAATGTATTTTTGGAAAATAATAGATAACATGACAAATAGACAATATAGAAAACATTAGCAGTAAGCCTAAAATCATTCACATTAAACACATTACATTTCTATAAAACACAAAGGGCATATTTTACTTGCTGTTACAGTAAGAAATAGATTTCAAACAAAGTTATAGAAGATAAGTATTAACATGTGTAATGATGATGTCCTTTACGATTCCCACCACATCCTGAATATGAGGAAACTCGCACAAAAAAATTGTCTACAAGACAATAATATTCAATCGTCCTACTGGCAAGGTCATCATTCACCAAGTCCTTTAAAAGTGACCAGCTCTTCCACACTGGTATCAGTCCCACATAGATAACGATTATAACTTATGTTCTGACAGTCTACCGGTAGTGAGGAATTCTTCTTCCGTTCCACTGATTGATAAGGACTTCTCTAATGAACACTTCAACGGTGATCTTGTATCATTTCAGGTACAGTCCTTGGGTCAAAGGGATATTG
The DNA here is from genome assembly GCF_965601325.2 of Salmo salar. Classification (NCBI taxonomy): domain Eukaryota; kingdom Metazoa; phylum Chordata; class Actinopteri; order Salmoniformes; family Salmonidae; genus Salmo; species Salmo salar. Next base: position 14,419,786 of record NC_138302.1, read on the forward strand.
CTGCAGCTTCAGATGGTAGATTCTCATAACCTGTAATGAAGGAAACTCATAATCGTCATAATGGACAGACCAAGGCGCAGGGGGTAAAGTGCTCATACTTAATTTATTTAAAGATCACACTTAAACAAAATAAACATACGACGAAAAGCAGTTCCATAAGGCTCCCAGGCTATACAGAAAATAACCACCCACAAAACACAAGTGAAACAAACCTCAACTAAATATGGCCTCCAATTAGAGACAACGACAACCAGCTGCCTCTAATTGGAGGTCCTACCAAAAACCCAACATAGAAATAGAAAACTAGATTTAAACATAGAAATAGAAAACATAGAACCTAAACCAAAAACACACAAAACAAACACCCCCTGCCACGCCCTGACCAAACTACAATGACAAATAACCCCTTTTACTGGTCAGGACGTGAAAGAAACAATGATGAAAGTAACGTCCTGGTTTCAAGAGAAATTTATATTTCACATACATTTCCCTAAGTAAGCATGTCCCGATTTTCATGAAAAAGTTGGACATTTCACCTAGATTTCCCTAATACGATGACTGCGGTGTACAACATAAAAGCTTAACAGGTTCTGATCATTCTGATCATCTTCACCTGAGATTGCCCCCGATTGCTAATAAATCAGTTCTTTATTCTCCAGGCTCTGCTTTGTCATCAAAATGGACAACCTTGCAATGAGTGTATCCATGGTGATTTTCCGAGATTTTTCCTGGACTTTCACTGCTGACCTTATTATGAGCAACACTTGATAATGACCTTCCCATTCTGGCCCTATTGTGTCTTTTACATGTTTTTTTTACCATCACCCACTGTCCTGGTACTACGTCACGTCCCCCCTCGGGACTTATTCCCCACGTCTCTTTTACTTGTCTGTCTATGATTTCTCTAATCAGAATTATAGCTGTGTTTTGTGCAGTTCCGTTCTTAGTAGGTTAGGCTTCAACTCATCGTGAGAAACGATCAACAATGACCAGCACATCTTCCTCTCCTTTACATTTGGGCAGCGTGATGTAGTCAAGCTGTAGATGTCTGAAGGGTCATGGTGGGGCAGGCGCTCGTCGTGTCTGTACTTTCACTCGTCCTTTGGTGTTGTTTTCCATACAAAGTTGCAATTCGCCACAACAGCCTCAGCCTCTTTCCGCACACCAGGATTCCACCATTTGCCCACAAAACGATAAACTATCCTGTCCACACCAATGTGTCCCAGAGAGTGGATCTGTGTCACCAAGTAGCGTAAGAGTGCATTTGGCGCTACACATCTCAGGTTGTATTTTAACACACCTTCTTGATTGAGTTTGCATCCTGCAGCCAACCATTCCCTCACTTCATCTTTTGGGTACACTGCTTTGCATGTCTCTAATGTGTTGCAATGTATCCCAGGTGTATCTCCTAATCAGTTTAGGAGACAGAGGTGTTCTCTTGGCAGACGCCTTGGCAGCTCTGTCAGCCAGATCATTACCTTTACTCTCGTCTGGAAAGATTTTTCCATGTACTTTCATTTTCAAAATTGCAACTTGTCCAGGTAACTGGAGAGCGTTCAGTAGAGCCATCACCTCTGGTCCATTCTTCACAGGAGCCCCCAGTGATGTCATGAATCCTCTGTTTTTCCATATTTTTCCTAAATCATTGGTAACGCCGAAAGCATACCTTGAGTCTGTGTAGATATTAGCTGTTTTCCTTCAGCCTGTTTACATGCTTCTGTTAAAGCCACCAATTCTGCCGCCTGTGCTGATGTTCCTGCAGGTAACGTGCCTGTCACTATCACATTGTCCATTGTAGTAACTGCCCAGCCTGCCTTCCTCACACCCCCCTCCACAATGCTTGAACCATAAGATAAACCCAGGGTTTTCCAATGGATGACTCTTAATAAACCCATCAGAGAGCTGATCCAAAACCAACTCACAACAGTCGTGTTCAAGTAATGTGGTATGTGGAGGAAGCATCAGCGTAGCTGGATTACATTGGGTGCCACGTTGTACAGTATGATGATGTTAGGAGTTTCCAACACAGTTGACCATTTGTTCCAACGAGCAGCTGTGACCTGTGCAGCTCGAATCATTGTCAAAAGAGTATGAACAACATGTCGGCAGAATATTTACTCACTACTTTAGTAGCGTCCATAGCTTCCTTGCTAATGGGATATTGTTTTGTTCAAGGTGGGGCAACACCTGTCAAGCACACTGGTTCCATATCTAAAATTCCACTCTTATTTTTCTTTGTAGTCCAAATAGGATGGTTCTGAACTGTACATTCCTGCAGTTGTCTAATTTGCCACATCACCTTTCCTTCAGAGATGTTCAATGTAGAGTCAAGTTGCATAATAACATCAAGGCCTAAAATAGGTTGTTCAAATGAGCCTATCCACACCCCTGCATTCATCTTCATTGGACCAAAAGAAATTGATAATGGTTAGTTCTGTTTCATATCTGCCCCCCCCACACCCCCTCCAGACTCCTGTTGCTTTCATCTTCTTGCCTGTGTACTGAGGACATACAGTGGGGCAAAAAAGTATTTAGTCAGCCACCAATTGTGCAAGTTCTCCCACTTAAAAAGATGAGAGAGGCCTGTTTTGCAAATAAATTCATAAAAAATCCTACAATGTGATTTTCTGGATTTTTTTTCTCATTTTGTCTGTCATAGTTGACGTGTACCTATGATGAAAATTACAGGCCTCTCTCATCTTTTTAAGTGGGAGAACTTGCACAATTGGTGGCTGACTAAATACTTTTTTGCCCCACTGTATATGTTTTGCATAATATATTGGCAATACAGTGACTTCAGCACCCGTATCTACAAAATATTTACTGGAACGTTGTTAACCGTCATGTTCATATATATTCCATCTGATGTAATATGTACACCAGCTGAGATGGGACGTAAGAGGGGCTCTATTATAGTTTCCCTCCACAGCATCCAGCAAACTCTGCTGCTCAGCCCGTGAGAGCTTCTTAAACTTCTGCATCAGCATTGTGTCGTTGGGGCTGTTGTCCTGATAGCATTTTCTCTTAGATGGACCCTGCTTCTCCTGGCCATTCCTCATAAGAACACGATTTATTTTCCGACAGTCTCATTGCCAGTGACCAGGAATCCAGCGATAATGACATACACCAGGTTTCTCTTCTGCTGAATGAATGTTGTTGTCGGTTTCACTCGGAACCTGCACAACTCTGATAACAGACGGTTTATTATGTTGATTGATGTCTCTGTCCAGTCGTGACAGCCTGTTGATGATGTTGTCGTAGTTTTGTCTCTCCCAGTCCTTAGTTGTGGAAACATAAGTTTTTCGCAAATCATCATGTATTGACTGCATCAACTGATGGGTGATTACACTCAATTCCTCCAAAAATGGAGCATCTTCATCTTCCATGTCGGGTAACCTACTGTGTCTAACCATTTACATTTACTAACCATCCCTGCTCTATACCTTTCATCTTCCATGTCGGGTAACCTACTGTGTCTAACCACCTCTGCTCTATAAACCTTTCTTCAAATTCAACAAACGGTTCTTTCAGTTTTTGACACATTTGGTGGTTGCATTGGTCAAACCCTAAAAGAAAACATGTCTGGCTCTCCATCCATCAGCCACATCTTGCTCTTCACCACCCACAGCTCTATAAACCTTTTCTTCAAGTACACCATGTTCACGGTTGTTCAAAACAAAGGCTAATAACTGTAACCCATCATATGGATGTAGATTGTAGAGTTTCTTATAACGCTTCAAATGGTCCCATGTCTTCATACCCACGTCTCGTGGATGTTTCAACGTTTTTGACCATTCATCCAACTGTTTTGTTGGTTTATGTGTGATTACTGTCACTGGAGGTTTGTCTTTACTACCTTTTACAGCCTGTGTTCTGGTTGGCGTAAGACATTGTTCGTCACCGCTGTCAGTATCTGTTGACTCAAAGCCAGGCAGTGCTGACCAGATGCTTGCAACCTGATCTGCCTTGTGCAACTCAGTGTGAGGGTAGATGGAGTGAACAAAGGGTCCACATGTTGGGGCCAAGTCTGTTTTGACAAGCCTTGTCTGTAATAGTTGAATTTCTCCGTTCAAGGTTTTTATCTGTTCACCAAGAGCTCTCAAACTCTCTTTATCTCTCTGCAATGTCCTATCACGGTCCTATCACCATCTTGTTTTTGTCAACGAGTTTGACATTCTCTGTATTTTTCCACAAGCTTTTTGTATGTCAGACAGATTCCATATTCCATCTTTGTCAACAATGATAGAAGATGTCTTTATTAGAGTGGCAGGTAGCCTGGTGGTTAGAGTGTTGAAATAAAAACCGAAAGGTTGCAAGATCGAATCCCTGAGCTGACAAGGTAAAAATCTGTGTTCTGCCCCTGAACAAGGCAGTTAACCCACTGTTCCTAGGCTGTCATTGAAAAAAATGATTTGTTCTTAACTGACTTGTCTAGTTAAATAAAGGTTGAAAAAAATTGTTATCTCTTGCCGACACTTCTCTACTTTGAAATGGTTCTTCATATCACTTAATATTTTCATGCTCACATCCGGAGGAGCTGTTCCGCCCTTTTCCAGAGTGGTTTTTATTACTTAACAATGGCATTACATTAACTTCAAAGGTTGTATAATATATATCTCTATGTTTATATATTTATTTAACCCCCCCAAAAATTTTTTTACAAGTAATTATATATATTTAGAACCCCCGTTGAGGACTAAAACCTCTTATTTTTCAAATTGTCTCTGTAAGGCCTGGTTACCTATAAAACTTGTGTTCACTTAATAAGCTTGTTGAAGGCTTACATTACCCACATGTGTACAAATTGCACAAAAATGACTCAAACCTTTTAATAGAGGACTTAAACCCCTATAATAGAGATTTAACAAACCTGTAACAGAGCAAATAAAGGACTAAACCTTATACATCACAGATACGTATCACTCATTGCATGCACTAATTTTATCTAGATTTGGTAATTTGAAATGATATCACACTGCTGGCTTGCTTCTGAAGCTAAGCAGGGTTGGTCCTGGTCAGTCCCTGGATGGAAGACCAGATGCTGCTGGAAGTGGTGTTGGAGGGCCAGTAGGAGGCACTCTTTCCTCAGGTCAAAAAAAAATGTGTACGGTGCTGTCTTTCGGATGAGACGTTAAACGGGTGTCCTGACTCTCAGAGGTCACTAAAGATCCCATGGCACTTATTGTAAGAGTAGGGGTGTTAACCCCGGTGTCCTGGCTAAATTCCCAAGCTGTCCCTCATACCATCATGGTCACCTAATCATCCCCAGCTTACTATTGGCTCATTCATCCCCCTCCTCTCCCCTGTAACTATTCCCCAGGTCGTTGCTGTAAATGAGAACGTGTTCTCAGTCAACTTACCTGGTTAAATAATGGTAAAATAAGAATTAAATTTAAAAAAATGGTCTAGACTCACCCAGCAATATGTTAGCAGTCAATCAGGAGATTAAGAGTTGAATCCCATGGGTTGTGCTCAATTGGTCTCTCTTTTCCCTGGATCAACACACAGTTGAGTCTTTCCTTGTTGTTGGTTACGACCAATTCATCCGGGTCACGGCACCAAGTGTTAGCAGTTGATGTTACTCTTCAATAACACAGACCCGAAAGCAAATGAGGGCGAGAAAAATAGGTTTATTCAAAGAGTGACAAATCATAGATGTTATGTTGAGAGGTAGATGTACATTCTCCCCTGTCCTCAGTGATTCTCTCCTCAGTGATTCTTTCCACAGAACAAAGGGACAGGATGTAGTTGTATATCCCAACCCTAGCCTGTGGTTGACCAATTAGAATTCTTTGCTATAAAACTGGGCCAATGGCCTATTTCAGGCTCAATGTCTAGACAAATTCCTCCCATGTCTCTGATCCATTGATCAATAATTCGCTATTACAGAAAAAACACTATTTCCATTGATTGATAGTACTCTATTGACTTTTAGTCCTCTTGACCTTTAGTCCTCTGCGTTGTGCATTTATCTTAAGATATTATTTCAAAATCAATAATTTATTGTCTGTTTCCACAGTTTCAGGGGAGCCCTCTAACCTGAGGATAGTTTACATTTACATTTACATTTAAGTCATTTAGCAGACGCTCTTATCCAGAGCGACTTACAAATTGGTGCATTCACCTTATAATATCCAGTGGAACAACCACTTTACAATAGTGCATCTAAATCTTTTAAGGGGGGGGGTTAGAAGGATTACTTTATCCTATCCCAGGTATTCCTTGAAGAGGTGGGGTTTCAGGTGTCTCCGGAAGGTGGTGATTGACTCCGCTGTCCTGGCGTCGTGAGGGAGCTTGTTCCACCATTGGGGTGCCAGAGCAGCGAACAGTTTTGACTGGGCTGAGCGGGAACTGTGCTTCCTCAGAGGTAGGGAGGCGAGCAGGCCAGAGGTGGATGAACGGAGTGCCCTTGTTTGGGTGTAGGGCCTGATCAGAGCCTGAAGGTACGGAGGTGCCGTTCCCCTCACAGCTCCGTAGGCAAGCACCATGGTCTTGTAGCGGATGCGAGCTTAGACTGGAAGCCAGTGGAGAGAGCGGAGGAGCGGGGTGACGTGAGAGAACTTGGGAAGGTTGAACACCAGACGGGCTGCGGCGTTCTGGATGAGTTGTAGGGGTTTAATGGCACAGGCAGGGAGCCCAGCCAACAGCGAGTTGCAATAATCCAGACGGGAGATGACAAGTGCCTGGATTAGGACCTGCGCCGCTTCCTGTGTGAGGCAGGGTCGTACTCTGCGAATGTTGTAGAGCATGAACCTACAGGATCGGGTCACCGCCTTGATGTTGGTGGAGAACGACAGGGTGTTGTCCAGGGTCACGCCAAGGCTCTTAGCACTCTGGGAGGAGGACACAAGGGAGTTGTCAACCGTGATGGCGAGATCATGGAACGGGCAGTCCTTCCCCGGGAGGAAGAGCAGCTCCGTCTTGCCGAGGTTCAGCTTGAGGTGGTGATCCGTCATCCACACTGATATGTCTGCCATACATGCAGAGATGCGATTCGCCACCTGGTTGTCAGAAGGGGGAAAGGAGAAGATTAATTGTGTGTCATCTGCATAGCAATGATATGAGAGACCATGTGAGGATATGACAGAGCCAAGTGACTTGGTGTATAGCGAGAATAGGAGTGGGCCAAGAACAGAGCCCTGGGGGACACCAGTGGTGAGAGCACGTGGTGCGGAGACAGATTCTCGCCACGCCACCTGGTAGGAGCGACCTGTCAGGTAGGACGCAATCCAAGCGTGGGCGGCGCCGGAGATGCCCAGCTCGGAGAGGGTGGAGAGGAGGATCTGATGGTTCACGGTATCAAAGGCAGCAGATAGGTCTAGAAGGATGAGAGCAGAGGAGAGAGAGTTAGCTTTAGCAGTGCGGAGAGCCTCCGTGACACAGAGAAGAGCAGTCTCAGTTGAATGCCCAGTCTTGAAACCTGACTGATTAGGATCAAGAAGGTCATTCTGAGAGAGATAGCAAGAGAGCTGGCCAAGGACGCCGCGTTCAAGAGTTTTGGAGAGAAAGGAAAGAAGGGATACTGGTCTGTAGTTGTTGACATCGGAGGGATCGAGTGTAGGTTTTTTCAGAAGGGGTGCAACTCTCGCTCTCTTGAAGACGGAAGGGACGTAGCCAGCGGTCAAGGATGAGTTGATGAGCGAGGTGAGGTAGGGGAGTAGGTCTCCGGAAATGGTCTGGAGAAGAGAGGAGGGGATAGGGTCAAGTGGGCAGGTTGTTGGGCGGCCGGCCGTCACAAGACGCGAGATTTCATCTGGAGAGAGAGGGGAGAAAGAGGTCAAAGCACAGGGTAGGGCAGTGTGAGCAGGACCAGCAGTGTCGTTTGACTTAGCAAACGAGGATCGGATGTCGTCAACCTTCTTTTCAAAATGGTTGACGAAGTCATCCGCAGAGAGGGAGGAGGGGGGGGGGAGGGGGAGGAGGATTCAGGAGGGAGGAGAAGGTAGCAAAGAGCTTTCTAGGGTTAGAGGCAGATGCTTGGAGTTTAGAGTGGTAGAAAGTGGCTTTAGCAGCAGAGACAGAAGAGGAAAATGTAGAGAGGAGGGAGTGAAAGGATGCCAGGTCCGCAGGGAGGCGAGTTTTCCTCCATTTCCGCTCGGCTGCCCGGAGCCCTGTTCTGTGAGCTCGCAGTGAGTCGTCGAGCCACGGAGCAGGAGGGGAGGACCGAGCCGGCCTGGAGGATAGGGGACAGAGGAAATCAAAGGATGCAGAGAGGGAGGAGAGGAGGGTTGAGGAGGCAGAATCAGGAGATAGGTTGGAGAAGGTTTGAGCAGAGGGAAGAGATGATAGGATGGAAGAGGAGAGAGTAGCGGGAGAGAGAGAGCGAAGGTTGGGACGGCGCAATACCATCCGAGTAGGGGCAGAGTGAGAAGTGTTGGATGAGAGCGAGAGGGGAAGACTGGAGCAGGGAAGAGTGCAACACGAAACACCATCCTGGGGAGAGAGGTGTTTAAAGCGAAGGATTCTCCAGTGTCTGTGACTGCTCAGAGTGAGAAACAGAGTGGAGTGGTGGATGGGAGGAAGATTTATGTAATTGACACCCCGGGGCTCTATGACACAACAATGTCTCCAGAAGAGATGAAAAGTGAAATAGTCAGGTGTATAGAAATGTCAGTCCCAGGACCCCACGCCTTCCTGCTGGTGATCAGACTGGGGAGGTTCACAGAGGAGGAGCAGAACACTGTGAAGTGGATCCAGGAGAGCTTTGGAGAAGAATCCTCAATGTACACCATAGTGCTGTTCACACATGGAGATCAACTGAAGGGAAAATCAGTGGAGGAGTTTCTGGCTAAGAGCAAAGATCTACAGAAACTCATCAATATCTGTGGGGGCAGATATCACTCCCTAAGCAATGACAAGAGAAAAGACACTCAGGTCCCAGAGCTGCTGAAGAAGATAGAGGAGATGGTGTCGAGGAATGGAGGAAAACACTACACCAATGAGATGTACCAGGAGGTCCAGAGGAAGATCAACGAGGAAAAGAAGAGGAAGAGACAGGAAGAGAAGAGAGAGAGAGAGAGAGGAGACAGGAAGAGGAAGAAATAAGAAAAAGATAAGAAAAATTGAATGACTGCAAGTGGTCAGCACTTGCCAGTTCGGGTGCATTGGGAGCCATGTACATCTCTCCATGGTCGTTTGCAGCAGGGGCTGTATTCGCCGCTGTTAAAGGTTATGAATGCATGGACACCTATTTCAAATCAGGTAGTTCCAACTCAGAAGACCAGAAGGATTAAGATTTCCACATCCACCATCTCAGATTGTTTTGAAATTAAGATTAATTTTAGTGTTATATAATATAAATATAATTTGATCTCTGAGAAATTAAGCACATTTATTTCGCCCAATTTTACATTTCAATTGATAGGATTCATATACTATTCAATAAATATAGTACAGTAAGTATAGTCTGATCTAGATTAAATTTTTGGTGGAAATGAAGAAAAAAGAATGGTCAAAAATCTCAGATCAGATTTTGGCTATTATTTCACCCAAATGCCTTGTTATCTGGAGGGCGGCCATTTGCATCTCCCCAATGGTCCAAATGTGGAATCCGTAACCATGCTGATATCATGGACAGTAATGGTTTGAGAACATTCCAAGATTTGGAAGATACATACACATTACCAGATACATACACATTACCAGATACATACACATTACCAGATACATACACATTACCAGATACATACACATTACCACTCAGGTTAGCTTTGTTAGCCTATGGAGTCCCTTGGGAAACCCAGCTACTGAACCATCCAATGATGGGATTTATTAATAAATGATCTGGGCTCCTGAAAGGACTGATCTCTATAATATACATGCTATTATATATGCTAACTTCTGGAAAGTGGTACAACTTTTTAAACAACTCCTCCCGCTTGGGGGTGGCAGATTGCCAAGTGGTTAGAGCATAGGGCCAGTAACTGGACAGTTACTGGATCAAATCCCTGAGCTAACAAGGTAGAAATCTGTCCTTCTGCCTCTGAGCAAGGCAGTTAACCCACTGTTCCCCAGGTGCTGAAGATGTGGCTGTTGATTACGGCAGCCCTCTGCACTTCTTTGATTGGGTTAAATGCGGAAGACACATTTAATTTGTACAACTGACTAGTATCCCCCTTTCCCTTGTTGTCCCAGCAGGTTTTGACATCCTCTGGTCCCATACCAGACAAAATAAAAATGTGTGGTACTTTTAATAACCATTTACCTTAAACTGGCCAATTATTTGAAAGGATAATCTCTGAAAATGCATATCATTCTACTAGAGAGTCCCCTAGTCACATGACCTTGTAGAGAACGATGCACTAACAGACTCACAGACTTAATCTTCATTTCACCATTTGATGTCTATGATGTACTAAGTGCTATGCTAAAGAGTGTAAGAAAGTCAAAAATGCATATCTGATTCACATAATCCCTTCTTACTCTCTGCACCTCTTATCACAGAACCATTGACCTATATATTATAACTTTACAGTTGTTTCTGGTGTTGTTCCTAAGATCTGTAAAGCAGGACATGTCCTCCCCCTACATTAAGGAGGAGATCCTTCTGACTTAGATAACTACCGTCCAATTTGCAAATGATCCAACTGTCAGCTAAGAACTTTTCTAACTTCCCACTCTATTCTTAATGTGAACCAATCCGGTTTTAGACCTGGACAGAGCACAGTTTCAGCTGCTACGCTAGTTTTGGATGTGTTAAATTGCTTAGATCAGAAAAAAATTGTGCTGCCTTTCCAAGGCCTTGGACACTGTTGACCATCACACTCATTCAAAAGTTGACTGAAATAGGCCTGGATCAGGCTTCTTGAAAAGTGGTTTGAGAATGTTCTGTCAGACAGGACTCAATGTGGGATTTCTGATGGTGTGAAGTCTAGTTTCCTGGTACTGGAACCTGTTCTCTTTAATATTAATACAAATAATATTGGTTTGTCTGTTAACTTGTAATATTAATCTGTATGCAAAGTGGGCTTCTGTTTTAGGACTAGATCTTGCCTCTCACTAATGAGCAGGAAGCAGATTGTACAATCAACTTTCCTGACAGTTCTTGACTATAGTGACACCATTTACCAGATTGCAGCAGCTACTACTCTTAAACCTTTGGATGCAGTCTACCATAGCGCCCTTCACTTTATCACAGGTGACAGTTTTAATACTCACCACTGCATCTTGGGGCGGCAGGTAGCCTAGTGGTTAGAGTATGGGGGTCAGTAACCGAAAGGTTGCTGGATTGAATCCCTGAGCTGCCCCTGAACCAGAAGTTAACCCCTTGTTCCCTGGTAGGCTGTCATTGTAAATACGCATTTGTTCTTGTGTCAGCAAGAGCCCCCTTACTAATGTTCTTAACTGACTTGCCTAGTTAAATAAAGGTTAAATTAAAAACTAAATGTTTTTATTTGTATATAATAAAAATAAAAAATCCTGTCTCAAAAGGTTGGTTGGTCCACACTAAAGTCCCGTAGATCACTTCATTACTCCCTTTTTGATTACAAAGCTCTACTACAGCAGCTTCCAACGTACCTAACTTTGTTACTAACGTATGAAATAATGAGCTACCAAAGCCACTCGCCAGATTAATTAACTCTTGAGGTCCCTCTGGTCTCTACCAATTTAGGTAAATACTCCTTTAGTGTTATTGCCCCCATTGTTGGAATAACCTACAAAATTCTATGCATCTTGATTCCCTGGTGCCTCCAGGGCAGGTTAGGACTCTGGTGTTGAATTATTTAATTGAGGATTGCATATTATTATATATTTTTTGTTACCCCCTTTTTCTCCCCAACTTTGATCTTGTCTCATCGCTGCAACTCCCCAACGGGCTCGGGAGGCGAAGATCGAGTCATGCGTCCTCCGAAACATGACGCACCGAACCGCGCTTCTTAACCTGTTATGGCTAGGGGGCAGTATTTTCACGGCTGGATAAAAAACGTACCCGATTTAATCTGGTTACTACTCCTGCCCAGTAACTAGAATATGCAAATAAGTATTGGCTTTGGATAGAAAACACTCCAAAGTTTCTAAAACTGTTTGAATGGTGTCTGTGAGTATAACAGAACTCAAATGGCAGGTCAAAACCTGAGAGATTCCTTTACAGGAAGTGGCCTGTCTGACCATTTCTTGAACTTCTTTGCCATCTCTATCTTTTACAAAGGATCTCTGCTCTAACGTGACACTTCCTACGTCTTCCATGGGTGCTCAGAGCCCGGGAAAAACCTGAATGTCGTCATCCCAGCCCCAGGCTGAAACACATTATCGCCTTTCTCAAGTGGCCGATCAAGGGACTGTGGGCTTAGGCGCGTGCCCTGGCCGCCCCCATCTTTGTGATTTTTCCTCTGTTTGCCGAAAAGGAGATTCCCGGTCGGAATATTATCGCTTTTTTACGAGATAAATTGCATAAAAATTGATTTTAAACAGCGGTTGACATGCTTCGAAGTACGGTAATGGAATATTTAGAATTTTTTTGTCACGAATTGCGCCATGCGCACGACCCTGATTTACCATTTCGGATAGTTTCTGGAACGCACGAACAAAACGCCGCTATTCGGATATAACGATGGATTATTTGGGACCAAACCAACATTTGTTATTGATGTAGCAGTCCTGGGAGTGCATTCTGACGAAGACAACAAAGGTAATAACATTTTTGTTATAGTAAATCTGATTTTGGTGAAGGCTAAACTTGCCGGGTGTCTAAATAGCTAGCCCGTGATGGCTGGGCTATGTACTTAGAATATTGCAAAATGTGCTTTCACCAAAAAGCTATTTTAAAATCGGACATATCGAGTGCATAGAGGAGTTCTGTATCTATAATTCTTAAAATAATTGTTATGCTTTTTGTGAACGTTTATCGTGAGTAATTTAGTAAATTGTTAGTAAATTCCCCGGAAGTTTGCGGGGGGTATGCTAGTTCTGAACGTCACATGCTAATGTAAAAAGCTGTTTTTTGATATAAATATGAACTTGATTGAACAAAACATGCATGTATTGTATAACATAATGTCTTAGGTGTGTCATCTGATGAAGATCATCAAAGGTTAGTGCTGCATTTAGCTGTCTTCTGGGTTTTTGTGACATTATATGCTAGCTTGAAAAATGGGTGTCTGATTATTTCTGGCTTGGTACTCTGCTGATATAATCTAATGTTTTGCTTTCGCTGTAAAGCCTTTTTGAAATCGGACAGTGTGGTTAGATAAAGGAGAGACTTGTCTTTAAAATGCTGTGAAATAGTCATATGTTTGAAAAATTGAAGTTTTTGTATTTTTGAGGAATTTGTAATTCGCGCCACGCCTATAATTGGATATTGGAGCAGGTGTTCCGCTAGCGGAACGTCTAGATGTAAGAGGTTTTAACACCTGCCCGCTTAACCAGGGAGCTGGCAGCACCAATGTGTCAGAGGAAGCACTTCAACTGACGACCAAGGTCAGCTTGTAGGCACCCGGCCCGCCACAAGGAGTCGCTAGAGCATGATGAGCCAAGTAAAGCCCCAACAGCCAAACCCCCTGACCCGGATGACGCTGGGCCAATTGTGCGCCGCCCTATGGGACTCCTGATCACGGCCAGTTGTGATACAGCCTGGGATCAAACCCGGGTCTGTAGTGATGCCTCTAGCACTGCAGTAAAATACTTTACACCGCTGCGCAACTTGGGAGGCGGATTTCAGTTGTTTCGATTGATTGCGGTGGTTTATTTGTTGAAATTGTGGCATTGAGGTTGTGGTGTTGAGGGAAGGGCGTTGAGGTTGTGGCGTTGAGGTTGTGCCTTGTGCTTATTTATATTGTTGCTGTTCTATTTGCAGTGTTAGTTTTTCTTCCTGTTTGGGAGAAAATGTTTGTATTCAGGGCACCATTGGGAATGAGACCTTGGTCTCAATTGGGCTACCCTGAATAAATAAAAGTGAATAAATAAAAAATATATAAACAACTATTGGAAAGCTCATATTCTGAGCTAACCATTAAAAAAGTATGGTCCACCACAGATCTAATTGAATCTGAACAACCCTTTAACTGGAACAGAATATGGAAAAATATGGCATCCTCTAATCTGAACCATCAATTTATACATTGTGTGCAACCGAATCATCACCAAGTTGTACCAGGGTGCTGGTGGTATGCACGAAGGCATGGCTGGTGGATTCCCAGGTGCTAGTGGTATGCCCGAAGGCATGGCTGGTGGTCTCCGGTGCTGGTGGTATGCCCGAAGGCATGGCTGGTCGTCCCCGGTGCTGGTGGTATGCCCGAAGGCATGGCTGGTGGATTCCCAGGTGCTGGTGGTACGCCCGAAGTCATGGCTGGTGGATTCACCGGTGCTGGCGGTGCCGCTCCTGCAGGCGGTGCATCATCTGGACCAACTATTGAGGAAGCCGACTAAACAATTCTAACGTTTCAGCAAATACCTCCGCCTAACAAGCAACGTTTGAAATGTTTTACACTCTTGTGGCTTTGAGTCAATTACTATTATCACTGTGACTCTTATCACAACCTGTGTCAAGTCACTCCAGTTCACACTGACTAAAGTAGTAGTCCATCACAACTTTTCCCCACTGATCTTTGTCTATAGCGCCTGCTAAATTCAAGGCAGCAATGTTGTTGAGAGCAGTCCATTGCTAACGTTATATATATTTTTTAAAGCTGCTCAGTATCTTCACATACTGAGCAGCTCACGTTATAGACAGAAGCATGCTACATGGCAGACCAATCCGAACTCATCTCTCGGCATATCCAGCCCATCCATTATCTCAGCCAATCATGGCTAGCGGGAGGGTTCCTGTCTTTTTCCGTGGCTAAACCGACTAGGCTCTTATTTGCAGATGGCATGCACGTTTCTTTTTAAAGGCATTTCTGCCAAACAAGCAGTGAAGTAGTGCCTAGCTTCTTGAATCAGGTCACATATGAACATTCTATCATTAATGAGCTCGAAAAGATAAGAGGATGTATCCTGATTCAAAAACCCTCACATATATCCTTATCACAAGGGTTATGCAAATATAGGAACTATCACAGATCATGTTTTGTCCTACAGATCACATTGGCGTCCGGTTACTAAACAAATGTTTCATAAGCTAAACTGACTGTTAAACAAAGAAATAGGATCCAGGTACACAGGCTACGTTGTCACACCTTTCACTGGAAATTACATTAGAGACACACCTCGTGATGAGGACGTCATTCCATCAAAACACACCTCGCGATGACAAGGACTGTGAGGGAAGTCAGTGCATCATGTTGATGACTTCAGAACAAAGCAGACATTTCATCCACCTGTGGTGAGAGATAGGTATCTAAATAGGAAGGACTGTCTGAAACACGTCATCACATGTGGGATGTATCACAAATGGCACCCTATTCCTTTTACAATACTTTTCACCAGGGCCCTAGTGCACTATAAAGTAAACAGGGTGCCATTTGGGACAAACCCCACAGGTATCTCCCACAACACAAACCCAATGGGGAAATGTAAGTTCCCTAAATCTCGTATTCAACATCGACACAATATTTAGCATATGTAGAGTTTCTGTAAAACACATGATATACAGTGTTCTATTTGTGACACTCAAGGTGCGGGTTTATAGTCACTAGACTTGTTATGGTTTGTTCTCATATCTGTTGATATAGTGAATGACCATAACATCCAAGACTATAATAAAATGAATTGATCTTGTTCTACACGTCATGTCAAAACCCTCTTTCTTTCTTACTAAAGTCTGTTTGTTCTGAGAGGTGGAGGAAAGAACAGGAGACAGAATGAGTTGAAATATAAAGTCAAGAAGAAGCAGATTTAAGATGGCGTATTGACAGCAACAGCAGTTGTTCTGACGGTGGTAGCAGCACCAGTAGTAGTTCTGACGGTGGTAGCAGCACCAGTAGTAGTTCAGACGGTGGTAGCAGCACCAGTAGTAGTTCAGACGGTGGTAGCAGCACCAGTAGTAGTTCAGACGGTGGTAGCAGCACCAGTAGTAGTTCAGACGGTGGTAGCAGCACCAGTAGTAGTTCTGACGGTGGTAGCAGCACCAGTAGTAGTTCTGACGGTGGTAGCAGCACCAGTAGTAGTTCTGACGGTGGTAGCAGCACCAGTAGTAGTTCAGACGGTGGTAGCAGCACCAGTAGTAGTTCAGACGGTGGTAGCAGCACCAGTAGTAGTTCAGACGGTGGGTAGCAGCACCAGTAGTAGTTCAGACGGTGGTAGCAGCACCAGTAGTAGTTCAGACGGTGGTAGCAGCACCAGTAGTAGTTCAGACGGTGGTAGCAGCACCAGTAGTAGTTCTGACGGTGAAGCAGCACCAGTAGTAGATCCTGTTACAGCTGTTTTAACGGGGTATTTTCATGGTTCAATGCCTTTAATAAAAGACTGAAAGACCCTGGCATATAAAGATGTGGAAGATAAGAGGTTGGAAGTCCTGAAGGACACACACACAGCAAATTACGAGAATCTGTTTTTCAACACATTGCTTCAAGGCAAAATGTTATTGTTTTGTTTTATTGTGGTAAGACACTCAATGGTGAGACTTTTACAGAACAGTTTATCAAAATATTGCCGTTTCATGGAATTAGTTATTCACATATGACAGATGCATATTTTGCATATATTTTACAGATATTTTACACAGTCATAACTATGTCATAACAGCTGACATAACATGTCATAACCTGTCATAATATGGTCATAACACTGTCATGACACATATATTTAGACCCATTTGTGACATATCTTGCATTATTTTATGGCTGGTTATGACACCTACATAAGAGTCAAAACCCACAGAACCTACCACACAAGGCAAAACATGGGATGAATGCAGGAGCAGATTTCAGGAGCAGGACAAGACACCCTATTTTTGATTGATGACTGACATAAGCGCATGATAGGCCTATCTGGCTTATATGATTAGGGTGGTCATAATGCTTCTTGATAGTGTCATAAAGTGCATTTTCTACAAGTTTAATTTAAATATGAGGGGAAAAAACATGACTGTTTCTCTCAGCCTCATGACAAAATTCTGCATTCATCCCAGTCATCAGCAACAGAGTATTGGGGTAGGTGCATGTATGACATCAATGTGTGCGCAATTACAATGATAATTTAATGGTCAAAGATCAATTTCAGAAAATGATATAGGCTATGTTGTAATGGAATGTTTTGCTTTGTGTGGTAGGTTCTGTGGGTTTTGACTCTTATGTAGGTGTCATAACCTGCCATAAAATAATTCAAGATATGTCACAACAGGTCTAAATATATGTATCATGACAGTGTTATGACCATATTGTGACAGGTTATGACAAGTTATGTCAGTTGTTAAGACATATTATGACATGGTTATGACCGTATAGTGTTACCATTTTAAGTGTTTCTATAATCCTCTATGTGAAAAATGAATGGTGGACAGCTAGGTTTTATGGGTATTGTGACGCATACTGTGGTATTCTATGGAGTTGGAAAGAGCAGAAACAGATCTGGGACCAGGTTAGGCAACTATAAAGTTAAAACTACAGTATACAGTTACATTTCAAAATGCAGTTTTATTTGATATTTAATTTTTAACCTATTTTTTCCCAGAAGGAGACTTCTATGTGTCCAACACGTTTCATTTTATCCAAAGATGTGGCCTATCTTATGATTCTGGCAAGCAGCCAAGGTTGAACAGCAATACCCAATCAAAATTCAGATTTTGTCTATCCTGAGTAGAATAATGTTTGCCTAGCAACATTCTCTCATTGGCTAGAATTGAGTACGTGCTGGGAAAATGAAACTTAACAGAATGTAAGCTGCAGCACAATGGTGAGGTGCAGCACTTTAGTATTGCATGAGTTTTAGACTATTCCTTTGGTCCTTAAGGTAAATCTCCACCCACCTGGGGCACCTGACTCTGCAAAACCAGCAGGCCCACTGCTTCAGCTCTCTCAGTGACAACAGGGGACAACAATTAACAGATCCGTGCAACCACACTAAAAGTGAGTATTCAACTTAACTACCTTACTAATTAAATGTCGTACAACAATCTACTTAAAGTATTTGAATAACTGTAGCACAATATTAAGTAGACATTGTATTGATAACAGGTCTGTTAATATTTATGCGTAAATAATCATATGATTAGTTTGTTTGTATTTATACACGTTTTAATATTGTAGAACAGTGAAAGGAGAAGCATGGTTAGACTTTTACCTGAAACATTTACCTTGTTTAGTGCAGAGATAGTGCAGTAAACTGTACCTTGGTTAGTGCAGAGATAGTGCAGTATACTGTATATTGTTTAGTGCAAATATAGTGCAGTATACTGTACCTTGTTTAGTGCAGAGATAGTGCAGTAAACTGTACCTTGGTTAGTGCAAAGATAGTGCAGTATACTGTACCTTGGTTAGTGCAGAGATAGTGCAGTATACTGTATCGTGTTCAAGGAGGCTGATCTTGGGTCAACAGCCATCTTCTAGCAGGTTGTTGCTGTCAGGGACACACCTGCAGGTTTTTGTCAGTACTGACTAAGGTCACACTGCTTAGACGTTGCATGCATCAACCAATGGTTGACTGATAGATTGCTAAAACATATGATGTGGTTAGCTGACAGGGAAAATACCTGTCCAGGCGTTGTAAGATCTGGTGTCAGCAACGTCTGAGCAGAGGGACAGAGGAACACTATGCTTTGTGTTCTGACACCTCCCGATTTACACATTAAGTACTGGTATCAGTTATACTGATTCCACTTAATTATTGTTTATAATTTTCCTGTCTGTCTACCCAGTAGATGTGATATTTGATGTTAATGGGAACACAACCTCTAACTGGTCTATCTAGTCTTGACAGTAGCAGCCAGGCAACAGTAGAATAATAGCCATGTTAAGAATGTCATTTGATACACATATGAGTACATTATGTTCACCTGATGTAGGCTACGTTGTTAGGGAATGTAATTTGTCTTACAACAGTTATACCACATAACATTACTCTTTTTATAGTTTGTAGTTTTATAGTTTTTATCATTTGAAAGTCAAGTAGTTTATTCTCATCTGTAAACATTGGAACTCTGCCAAACACTCCCAGATGAGTCACTGAAGAAATGTGGACTTTGTATTTTGTAATGAGGTCATCATCTGTTTCCATGTTTTTGATTGGCTGCAGTAGTAGAAATGGAACGAGGAAGAGGAAGGACTCTGAAGATTATGTTCCTGTTGACACTGTGTCAGCAAGACTTCACTGGTCAATGCCAAGGTACACACACATACTGTGCATGAACACATAGTGTCTTGATAAATGCACACACACAGTTTTCAGAAGACTTTTATCAAGACACTATCAACTCAAGCACTTCTTGTCTATTTTCAGATTCAGGGCAGCTCTCTGACCTGAGGATAGTTTTAGTAGGGAAGACTGGATCAGGGAAGAGTGCAACAGGAAACACCATCCTGGGGAGGGAGGGGTTTAAAGAAGACTCCTCCCCTGAGTCTGTTACCTCACACTGTATGAAGCAGAGTGGAGTGGTGGCTGGAAAGAAGATCAATGTGATTGACACACCAGGACTCTTTGACACGAAACTGACTGATACGGAAATGAAAAGTGAAATGGAAAAGGCCATCTACATGTCAGTCCCAGGACCCCACGCCTTCCTGCTGGTGATCAGACTGGGGAGGTTCACAGAGGAGGAGAGGAACACTGTGAAGTGGATCCAGGAGAGCTTTGGAGAAGAAGCATCAATGTACACCATAGTGCTGTTCACACATGGAGATCAACTGAAGGGAAAATCAGTGGAGGAGTTTCTGGCTAAGAGCAAAGATCTACAGAAACTCATCAATATCTGTGGGGGCAGATATCACTCCCTAAACAATGACAAGAGAAAAGACAACACTCGGGTTTCAGAGCTGCTGAAGAAGATAGAGGAGATGGTGTCGAGGAATGGAGGAAAACACTACACCAATGAGATGTACCAGGAGGCCCAGATGAAGATCGAAGAGGAGGAGGAGAGGAAGAGACAGGAAGTGGATAAGAGAGAGAAAGAGAGGCAACAGAAGGAGAGAAAAAGGATCAGAAGAGAAGAAATATTGTCTCGATGCAAGATATCAGCATTGGTCAGTTCGGCCGTATTGGGGTGGGGATACATTTTCTCCTCTCCATTGTGGTTAGCAGCAGGGTCTGTATCAGCCATTTTTGAAGGTTATCAATGCATGGACGCCTATTGGGGTGGTTCTGAGGAATAGGATTTCACCATCTCAGATTGTTCTGAAATTAAGATGAGTTTTCAAGCACTTTTTTTGTTGTGGAAATATAATTTGATCACTGAGAAATTAAGCTAATTGATTGCACCCAAATTGGCTATTTTAATTGATAAGATATTCAATAAATGTACACTATATCTACAAAAGTATGTGGACACCCCTTCAAATTAGTGGTTTCGGCTATTTCAGCCACACCCGTTGCTGACAGGTTTATAAAATAGAGCACACAGCCATGCAATCTCTATAGGCAAATATGGGCAGTAGAATGGCCTTACTGAAGAGCTCAGTGACTTTCAACATGGCACTGTCATAGGATGACATTTTTCCAACAAGTCAGTTCTTCAAATTTCGGCCCTGCTAGAGCTGCCCTGGTCAACTGTAAGTGCTGTTATTGTGAAGTAGAAACGTCTAGGAGCAACAACAGCTCAGCCGCGTGTCTGTCTTCGGGTTGCAACACTCATTACCAAGTTCCAAACAGCCTCTGGAAGAAACATCAGCACAGGAACTGTTCGTCGGGAGCTTCATGAAATAAGTTTCCATGGCCGAGCATCCGTACACAAGCCTAAGATCACCATACACAAAGTGTCGGCTGGAGTGGTGTAAAGCTTGCCGCCATTGGACTCTGGAGCAGTGGAAACACGTTCTCTGGAGTGTTGAATCAAGCTTCACCATCTGGTAGTCCGACAGATGAATCTGGGTTTGGCGGATGCCAGGAGAACACTACCTGCCCAAATTTTGTTTGAATTTTGTTTGTTTCCATTCCTGTCATAACATTTTTTATCTGACCTGGACTTTACTTGCATAAAAATGTTGGATATGAAATGGCAAAGGAATTCGCGCCTCGACATCAACCGGAGTTGCAGTGACCTAAAATCACAAAACATACACATAAAAAATATTCATATCATGTGTAATAGTACAGTATAAACACCATTAATCTAAGTCTAAAAACACTATTCCTTACATCTGCCAAGAGGAACAGAGATTCGTCCTTCTCTTTGAAGTGGGTCATCAACAAAAGAATGGCAGAATGGTCTTTTGGCTTTTAAAAATGTTGACAATTCTCTTACTCTTGTTCAGAAGAGCTTGAGTCAGGCGACTGTCAATCACGATGCCAGGGGGGGTATGGAAGTGGTCGCAGAACCATAACTTGGTGAAAAGGAAAGGCCACTGTTCCTGGAGGTCACTGGTGCTTGGAGGAGGACAAGAGTCCTATCCATTGTTACAGATAATATTTTCTTTAAAAAATTACAAAGAAAAAAATGTTAGGCTATGTGCTGCACTCCATACCAGCACAAGAAGACAAACAAACAATTTAAAGAAACATTTGTATTATTTTGTACTTTTATGTATTTTTGGCATTTCTGTCCCTTTTATTACATTTGCCGCGCTCCCTCATACAGTGGGGGGAAAAGTATTTGATCCCCTGCTGATTTTGTACGTTTGCCCACTTACAAAGAAATGACCAGTCTATAATTTTAATAGTAGGTTTATTTGAACAGTGAGAGACAGAATAACAACAAAAAAATCCTGAAAAACGCATGTCAAAAATTTTATAAAATGATTTGCATTTTAATGAGGGAAATAAGTATTTGACCCCTCTGAAAAACATGACTTAGTACTTGGTGGCAAAACCCTTGTTGGCAATCACAGAGGTCAGACGTTTCTTGTAGTTGGCCACCAGGTTTGCACACATCTCAGGAGGGATTTTGTCCCACTCCTCTTTGCAGATCTTCTCCAAGTCATTAAGGTTTCGAGGCTGACGTTTGGCAACTCGAACCTTCAGCTTCCTCCACAGATTCTCTATGGGATTAAGGTCTAGAGACTGGCTAGGCCACTCCAGGACCTTAATGTGCTTCTTCTTGAGCCACTCCTTTGTTGCCTTTGCCGTGTGTTTTGGGTCATTGTCATGCTGAAATACCCATCCACGACCCATTTTCAATGCCCTGGCTAAGGGAAGGAGGTTCTCACCGAAGATTTGACACTACATGGCCCCGTCCATCGTCCCTTTGATGCGGTGAAGTTGTCCTGTCCCCTTAGCAGAAAAACACCCCCAAAGCATAATGTTTCCACCTCCATGTTTGATGGTGCGGATGGTGTCCTTGGGGTCATAGGCAGCATTCCTCCTCCTCCAAACACGGTGAGTTGAGTTGATGTCAAAGAGCTCCATTTTGGTCGCATCTGACCCCAACACTTTCACCAGTTGTCCTCTGAGTCATTCAGATGTTCATTGGCAAACTTCAGATGGGCATGTATATGTATTCTTGAGCAGGGGGACCTTGCGGGCGCTGCAGGATTTCAGTCTTTCACGGCATAGTGTTTTACCAATTGTTTTCTTGGTGACTATGGTCCCAGCTGCCTTGAGATCATTGACAAGGTCCTCCTGTGTAGTTCTGGGCTGATTCCTCACCGTTCTCATGATCATTGCAACTCCACGAGGTGAGATCTTGCATGGAGCCCCAGGCCGAGGGATATTGACAGTTCTTTTGTGTTTCTTCCATTTGCGAATAATCGCACCAAATGTTGTCACCTTCTCACCAAGCTGCTTGGCGATGGTCTTGTAGCCCATTCCAGCCTTGTGTAGGTCTACAATCTTGTCCCTGACATCCTTGGAGAGCTCTTTGGTCTTGGCCATGGTGGAGAGTTTGGAATCTGATTGATTGATTGCTTCTGTGGACAGGTGTCTTTTTTACAGGTAACAAGCTGCGGTTAGGAGCACTCCCTTTAAGAGTGTGCTCCTAATCTCAGCTCGTTACCTGTATAAAAGACACCAGGGATCCAGAAATCTTTCTGATTGAGAGGGGGTCAAGTACTTATTTCCCTCATTAAAATGCAAATCAATTTATAACATTTCTGACATGCGTTTTTCTGGATATTTTTGTTGTTATTCTGTCTCTCACTGCTGAAATAAACCTACCATTAAAGTTATAGACTGATCCTTTCTTTGTCAGTGGGCAAACGTACAAAATCAGCAGGGGATCAAATACTTTTTTCCCCCACTGTAGCATAAACCATTTATTTTGAGGGCAAACAAATGAACTATTTACAGAACCTTTTTAACCTTGTGTGTGTACGCTCTTAGAAAAAGGGTTCCGAAAGGGTTCTTTGGCTGTCCCCATAGGAGAACCCTTTTTGTTTCCAGGTAAAACCCTTTTGGGTACCACGTAGAACCCTCTGTGGAAAGGGTTCTACATGGAACGCAGATGAGTTCTACCTGGAACCAAAAGGGTTATACATGTAACGTTACCTGGAATCAAAAAGGGATCTTCAAAGGGTTCTCCTATGGGGACAGTCAAATAACCATTTACGTTGTAGATATCACCTTTTTTCATAACAATTACATACAAATGTTACATTCATCAGTCAAGATCTCACCTCTTTGGTTGAAGGACTGAAGCAATTCCCGGCACTATATTGGCGTCAAATGGTCTTTTATGTCCTCTGGTTGAACATATTCAAGGTCTTTAATATTCTCCACTCTAACATTTTCCCTCAGATGTACTGACAAAGATCTCACCGTCTCGGTCTCCAACTCGTGGAATTGGTGTTTAATTGCATATTGAAGACCTTCCATGCCTACACTGGTTTAAGAAGAACACACTGAGTGATGCAGAGGAATCTGAAAGAGCAACAAGAAAGATCAATGCAAAAGACCAACATGTCAACTTGGCTACTGTTAGCTAACACAATCCAAACAAGCTAACGTTAGCTAGCTAGTTAGTAGCTTAGTTAAGAAAACCTGCAGTAGGTATATAGAAGAATATAGTATATGGAATTACTACATACTTATCAGCTGCTCAAAAATATTTAGGCGACTTTTCCACAAAAATAAAATAGCTAGAGTAGAACAGAAAGCTTATTTTCTCATGAGTCTTCCTCACAGACCGTTTGGCGAGGAGCATCGCATTAGTGGAAATCAAGTCTGTTCTCAGGGCAGGCCTGGTTGTAGATAGATTCGAGTCGCATCGGGGACATTGTTAGTATTTTAGCTTTCCCTAACCTTTACCTAGTTATCGTAACCTGCTATGAAAAGTATCTTCTGCTAGTCAAAACCGGCAGAGCTGCCCTGAGAACAGCCTTGGTTTCAACTATGAGATACAGCTCTCTTTCTCTCTCTCACACACATACCACAGACCGTTTGTCACCGCCAACTACAGCAGTGTTCGGGTACTACTGTAAAGAAATACAGTAAGTTAGAGTAATATTTACAGGAGGCTTACATTTACAGTTAACAACAGTATTTTTCAGCATTTTACCCATGATGCAGTGCAATCTACAGCATTAATGCTGTAAAACACATTTAAGTTATTTTACTGTGCATTCTACAGTGTTTTACTGTTGATATTACAGAAAAGTCTTACAGTGTACTAGAGGTCAACCGATTATGATTTTTCAACACCGATACCGATTATTGGAGGACCAAAAAAGCCAATACCAATTAATAGGCCGATTTTTATATATATATATATATATATTTGTAATAATGACAATTACAACAATACTGAATGAACAGTTATTTTAACTTAATATAATACATCAATAAAATCAATTTAGTCTCAAATAAATAATGAAACATGTTCAATTTGGTTTAAATAATGCAAAAACAAAGTGTTGGAGAAGAAAGTAAAAGTGCAATATGTGCCATGTAAAAAAGCTAACGTTTAAGTTCCTTGCTCAGAACATATGAAAGCTGGTGGTTCCTTTTAACATGAGTCTTCAATATTCCCAGGTAAGAAGTTTTAGTTTGTAGTTATTATAGGACTATTTCTCTCTATACCATTTGTATTTAATATACCTTTGACTATTTGATGTTCTAATAGGTACTTTAGTATTGCCAGCCTAATCTCGGGAGTTGATAGGCTTGAAGTCATAAAGAGCGCAATGCTTGAAGCAGAGCGAAGAGCTGCTGGTAAATGCAGGAAAGTGCTGTTTGAATGAATGCTTACGAGCATGCTGCTTCCTACCACCGCTCAGTCAGACTGCTCTTTCAAATCATAGACTTAATTATAACTTAATAACACACAGAAATACGAGCTTTAGGTCATTAATATGGCCAAATCCTGAAACTATCATTTTGAAAACAAAACGTTTATCCTTTCAGTGAAATATGGAACCGTTCCATATTTTATCTAACGGGTGGCATCCCTAAGTCTAAATATTGCTGTTACATTGCACAACCTTCAATGTTATGTCATAATTACGTACAATTCTGGCAAATTAATTACGGTCTTTGTTAGGAAGAAATGGTCTTCACACAGTTCGCAACGAGCCAGGCGACCAAACTGCTGCATATACCCTGACTCTGCATGCACAGAACGCAAGAGAAGTGACACAATTTCCCTAGTTAAAATAAATTCATGTTAGCAGGCAATATTAACTAAATATGCAGGTTTAAAAATATATAGTTGTGTATTGATTTTAAGAAAGGCGTTGATGTCTATGGTTAGGTACACATTGGTGCAACGACAGTGCTTTTTTCGCGAATGCGCTTGTTAAATCACCCGTTTGGCGAAGTAGGCTGTGATTCAATGATAAATGAACAGGCACCGCATCGATTATATGCAACGCAGGACAAGCTAGATAAACTAGTAATATCATCAACCATGTGTAGTTAACTAGTGATTATCTTAAGATTGATTGTTTTTTATAAGATAAGTTTAATGCTAGCTAGCACCTAACCTCGGCTCCTTGCTGCACTCGCATAACAGGTAGTCAGCCTGCCACGCAGTCTCCTCGTGGAGTGCAATGTAATCGGCCATAATCGGTCCCAAAATGCCGATTACCGATTTTTATGAAAACTTGAAATCGGCCCTAATTAATCGGCCGTTCCGATTAATCGGTCGACCTCTACAGTGTACAGCATGGTCCAGCAAGTTCATGTTTTCTACAGTTTACTAAACCACTACTGAAAAAATAATACCTCAATTGAGCCGACCAACCGCACATTGACTAACCGGGCTATCTGCATTGTGTCCCACCCACCACCCATCACATATGCATAGTCACTTTAACCATATCTACATGTCCATACTACCTCAATCAGCCTGACTAACCAGTGTCTGTATGTAGCCTCGCTACTTTTATAGCCTTGCTACTGTATATAGCCTGTCTTTTTACTGTTGTTTTATTTCTTTACCTACCTATTGTTCACCTAATACATTTTTTGCACTATTGGTTAGAGCCTGTAAGTAAGCATTTCACTGTAAGGTCTACAGCTGTTGTATTTGGCGCACGTGACAAATAAACTTTGATTTGATTTAGAACCACGAAGTTACCTCAAGTCAGCACAAAGACAACAGGAGCACTGCCTCCGCTATTCCAGCACCATTTTAACTTAAACATTTAAATATCATCAAATCAAGAAAGCTATATCTGCATAGTTTAATACACAGAAAACACACTTAAAGATACCAAAAACAATTTAGTCCAATCAATGTTGCTAAATATCATGTGGCTTCCCATGGTACTGATTTCTGTCTGTGTGCGCGAGTAAAACAAAACATGTTGACTCACCCTACTTGTAGACTAGTTGAACACCAATGCCATCCTCCTCTCTTTCATGTTGGCTAAACGGTCTATGACTCTGTCATACAGTACACTGTTCATTTTTTGTTGTCATAGGCTACCTAGCTAAAATGCTTGCTAGCTTAAATTCCAACACATTGGCAACAATGAACCAGCTAAGTTAGCTAGCTAGTTAAAGTAAGCCTACTAGGCTACATCTAGGCTAAGATAGAACTTCAATCTTCTTAGGCCAGTGGCACAACATATTCATTTATAGTTAGATCAGAATGCTGTCATAATCATTGACCTGTACAGAGAATTAAGTCAAAATTAAGTCTCCATCCATGACTTAGGACATCAACACAAACAGACCAGAAACAGACACGTTTTTCTGAAGATTACGTTTTTCTTAGGATGGGGCTGTTTTGCTGCACCAGGACAACCCACAGTTCAGCTCAGCTCAACGCTGATTAGCTAATTATTTTATAATGTTTTTATCAAGAGAGGCTAAATGCTTGCTGGCATCAATCAAATGCTATGGCAGCAACATGTTATATATTCTATTTTGGTCCAGACGGCATCAGACACATGGGCTACACATACTGAGACAGAGGGGCGTTTCCCTTGCTCAGATGATTTCTCCGTTGAGATTCAGCCACTTGCAAATTAACGGAAAATTATGTAAACGAAAGAGGAATTATTTTATAATTGTTGTTCTTTTATTGGTAAAATATTTTTGGATGTCTGGCTTCCCTTGGCATCAATGAGTACACATAACTGCCCAAATGTTGGTAATTATAAGTAGAAACATATGTTTATCTAAACAAGCCTGTCAAAATATTTATCCAATATATAGACCTAAAAAATCAATACCCCAAAATTGTCTATACAAATTTGCATATGCTGCACATTGTAACACAAGGAATAGTGTTTTTGTGATTTGTTATAGGTTGTTTTTAAGGACACGTAAATGTGGCTCATTTGGGCAACAAACCTCTTTGTTAATTGATGGCGCTGGCTGCATCAGGTTAGATCTCATTAGTTGATGGTGCTGGCTGCATCAGGTTAGATCTCGTTAATTGATGGAGCTGGCTGCATCAGGTTAGATCTCATTAGTTGATGGTGCTGGCTGCATCAGGTTAGATCTCGTTAATTGATGGAGCTGGCTGCATCAGGTTAGATCTCGTTAATTGATGTCACTGGCTGCATCAGGTTAGAGCTCATTAGTTGATGGTGCTGGCTGCATCAGGTTAGATCTCGTTAATTTATCGGAGCTGGCTGCACCAGGTTAGATCTCGTTAATTGATGGAGCTGGCTGCACCAGGTTAGATCTCGTTAATTGATGGAGCTGGCTGCACCAGGTTAGATCTCGTTAATTGATGGAGCTGGCTGCGCCAGGTTAGATCTCGTTAATTGTTGGCGCTGGCTGCATCAGGTTAAATCGCGTTAATTGATGGCGCTGGCTGCACCAGGTTAGATCGCATTAATTGATGGCGCTGGCTGCGCCAGGTTAGATCTCGTTAATTGATGGCGCTGTCAGGCATCAACCGTCTGCCATACAGTAAGTGCACATTGCTAATAGTTCATGTAGGAATAAACTGTCTACCGTACAGGAAGTGCACATTGCTAATAGTTAATGTAGGAATCAACTGTCTGCCGTACAGGAAGTGCACATTGCTAATAGTTCATGTAGGAATAAACTGTCTACCGTACAGGAAGTGCACATTGCTAATAGTTAATGTAGGAATCAACTGTCGGCCGTACAGGAAGTGCACATTGCTAATAGTTAATGTAGGAATCAACTGTCTGCCGTACAGGAAGTGCACATTGCTAATAGTTAATGTAGGAATCAACTGTCTGCCGTACAGGAAGTGCACATTGCTAATAGTTAATGTAGGAATCAACTGTCTGCCGTACAGGAAGTGCACATTGCTAATAGTTAATGTAGGAATCAACCGTCTGCTGTACAGGAAGTGCACATTGCTAATAGTTCATGTAGGAATAAACTGTCTACCGTACAGGAAGTGCACATTGCTAATAGTTAATGTAGGAATCAACTGTCTGCCGTACAGGAAGTGCACATTGCTAATAGTTAATGTAGGAATCAACTGTCTGCCGTACAGGAAGTGCACATTGCTAATAGTTAATGTAGGAATCAACTGTCTGCCGTACAGGAAGTGCACATTGCTAAAAGTTAATGTAGGAATCAGCTGTCTGCCATACAGGAAGTGCACATTGCTAATAGTTCATTATATCTCTATGATGTGTATTATTGTGTACAGAATCGTTATTAGAGGACGGGACATGGTGTGTCTGTCGGGTGAGTATGTATACTCATGTTTTACCACACTAATTTAGTTCTGAATATGTTTCTAGTCAACGTGCAGTAATTATATTTCAATTTTTAAAACGTAATTGCAAGGGAAATCGTTACAGTTGTTGTGTGAGGCTGAGAAAGAGAGAGAGAGAGAGAGATAGAGAGAGAGAGAATAGAGAGAGATATATATATAGAGAGAGTTGTAGAATAACATGTATAGCTACTTCCCTTACAGGTTCAGCAACACCTACACCAGAAAGTCAGAGAAGTTTGAAACATCATTTTTTTCATGTACAGAGTAAAATCTTAATTTGACCAATATTGCTGTAACAAAATAACACTGCGGCAAAAGGATTTTAAAGTTTGGTCGATAATGTTGCTTGATCGGTGGTTAGGCTATTAGCTGGACAAAAGTACTGTAGTACTGTGCAATAGTGTTAATATGACCATGTGTTAGTATGGGTTTTCAGTTCATTTATGTTAATCACAAAGCAGGAAAATTTGGTCCAGATTCAACCAACCCCTAGCCTGGCCACTGCCTGCCCCCTACAGCCTGGCCCCTAGCCTGGCCTTGGCATGGCCCCTTAGCCTGGCCCCTAGAGCCTGGCCCATTACAACCAACCCCTAGCCTGACCTCTAGCCAGGTCCTTACAGGCTGGCCCCTTACAACCAACCCCTAGCCTGGCCCCTGCCTGCCCCCTACTACCAACCCCTAGCCTCCTTACTACAGCCTAAATACTTCCTGTAGATCTGGAGGAGTTGGACAGGTATAAGCAACATGGTAGTGACTCTACCTTGCCTTCTGATAGGATAGGTGGAACTTCCAACATATTGCTGATACCTACCCAAGCCTTTCAGATCTACTCCCTGGGGGTTGGGGCTAGGGGGTAGGGGATGTTTCGAGAAACAGTCCACGTGTTCATCCCAAATGGCACTCTGTTTCCTATATAGTGCACTACTTTTGACCAGGGCCCTTCTCTAAAGTAGTAGACTATATAGGGAATAGGGTGCCATTTGGGATGCAGACCATGTTTGTCAGAACTGTAGACAATCCAGGGAAGCAGGAACCTCCCCTCCATTCTGCCAGATGCACAGGATATTCCTTTCTTTGTTTGTGAGAAAACTTTAGTACTCAGACCGCTGGTTCAACGCAGGCAGGGGAGCTGAAAGAGCTGGTTCAACGCAGGCAGGGGAGCTGAAAGAGCTGGTTCAACGCAGGCAGGGGAGCTGAAAGAGCTGGTTCAACGCAGGCAGGGGAGCTGAAAGAGCTGGTTCAACGCAGGCAGGGGAGCTGAAAGAGCTGGTTCAACGCAGGCAGGGGAGCTGAAAGAGCTGGTTCAACGCAGGCAGGGGAGCTGAAAGAGCTGGTTCAACCACTCAGAGAGATGGAGCTGAAACGGTTGCCTGAGTCTGATGGGTGTGGCTCAACAAAACATGATGGTATGTGCTCTGTTTTCACTGTAATGTTTTGGTCTAATGGTTGACTCAAATCATGATGGTATGTACTCTGTTTGGACTGTGATGTTATGGTCTCTAATGGTTGAGTCAAAACATAACACACCACACATTACAGCTGGGCAACTTATAATACTAACTCTACTAGTAACTTATAATACTAACTCTACTAGTAACTTATAATACTAACTGTACTAGTAACTTATAATAGTAACTCTACTAGTAACGTATAATACTAACTCTACTAGTAACTTATAATACTAACTCTACTAGTAACTTATAATAGTAACTCTACTAGTAACGTATAATACTAACTCTACTAGTAACTTATAATACTAACTCTATTAGTAACTTATAATACTAACTCTACTAGTAACTTATAGTACTAACTCTACTAGTAACTTATAATACTAACTCTACTAGTAACTTATAATACTAACTCTACTAGTAACTTATAATACTAACTCTATTAGTAACTTTGAGCAGGATGGTTATGGTTAAAATAATCATTGAATGAATCATTGAATGAATTAAATGAATCAACATACATTATTTCTATTTTACAGTGTGATAGTTGAGTTACTTTTAATGTTTTAGTTGTTGTTGCTATAGTTACTGGGAGCTACATTGACTTCATCTGTGTGGTTTTTACAGGGTCTGGTTTGACCGCTGACCTGAGGATTGTGTTGCTAGGGAAGACTGGAGCAGGGAAGAGCGCAACAGGAAACACCATCCTGGGGAAGAATGTATTTAAAGTCGACTCTTCCCCTGCGTCAGTGACTGGACAGTGTGAGAGACAGAGTGGAGAGGTCAACGGGACGATGGTTCATGTGGTTGACACACCAGGCCTCTTCGACACAGCCAGGTCAGACGAAGAAGTGAAAGAGAAAATAGAGGAGTGCGTTAACATGTCCGTCCCGGGCCCCCACGCCTTCCTGCTGGTGATCAGGCTGGGGGTGAGGTTCACAGAGGAGGAGAGGAACGCCGTGAGGTGGATCCAGGAGAACTTTGGAGAGGACGCCTCCATGTACACCATCTTACTGTTCACCTGTAAAGACCAGCTGAAGGGGAAACAGGTGACAGATTCTCTGAAGATGTGTAAAGAGCTAAGGAGACTCTCCATCACTTTAGGCGGCGGGTATCACTCGTTCAACAACGACGCCAAAGACGACCCCACTCAGGTCCCAGAGCTGCTGGAGAAGATCAAAGAGATGGTGGAGCTGAACGGAGGAGAGCACTACACCAACGAGATGTACCAGAAGGCTCAGAGGAAGATCAGAGAGGCGGAGGAGAGGAGGAGGGAGGAGGAGAAAAGAAGGAAGGAGGAGGAGGAGAGAAAATTAAAAGAAGAGGTAAAGGTAGAGATAGAGAAAGAAAAGGAGGAAGAGAAAAGGGAGAAGGTAGATAAAAAGAGGAATTTACACATCGCTCTAGCAGTAACAGTAGTGTGTGTAGTAGTAGGGGTGATCATAGCAACTGCTGCTGATACCACAGTGGCCCTGGCTCTAGCTCCACTCTTACTGGTGCTGGGAGTAGCCAGTGGAATAACGGCTATCTGCCTAAAGAATGGAAGGTGTGGAGCTAAAACACCTGTCTCCGTAGCTGTATAACAATCACATACTGTATACCTCATTAAGGCTGTTTTTACACAGGCAACACAATTATGATCTTTTGCCACTAATTGGTCTTTTGACCAATCTGATCTCTTGTCAATAATTGGGCAAAATATCAGAATTTGTCTGCCTGTGTAAAGATTCAAATTTGTCTGCTTGTGTAAAGATCAGAATTGGGCTGCCTGTGTAAACGCAGCCAAACAAGACCAAACAACAGAAACATAGATTGAATGATAGATAGATAGATTGAATGATAGATAGATAGATTGAATGATAGATAGATGAGATAGATAGATAGATAGATAGATAGATAGATAGATAGATAGATAGATAGATAGATAGATAGATAGATAGATAGATAGATAGATAGATAGATAGATAGATAGATAGATAGATAGATAGATAGATAGATAGATAGATAGATAGATAGATAGATAGATAGATAGATAGATAGATAGATAGATAGATAGATAGATAGATAGATAGATAGATAGATAGATAGATAGATAGATAGATAGATAGATAGATAGATAGATAGATAGATAGATAGATAGATAGATAGATAGATAGATAGATAGATAGATAGATAGATAGATAGATAGATAGATAGATAGATAGATAGATAGATAGATTGATTGATTGTTTGGCCTTTTTCACACTTGTTACCTTATATGTGGAAACTGCTATAAAAATGGTCTTAAATCTATTCCCTTAATTATTTCTCTGGGTGTCCAGTGATCTATTTATTTAATCATGTGTTCAGGGATAACATTTATGAACACTTAATAAAGAGAAGTAAAGAGTCTGACTGATAACTAATGTTTTTATTACATATCTCTGATATGTTTTAGAACACGTTTCCTTCCTGTATTATGTCAGAGTGACTGTCTGTCTTATAGTTTCACTATCGAGGTTTCAAACCTAGAGAGGAACCAGGCTATGAGGGGTGGCCAGTCCTCTTCTGGCTGTGCTGGGTGGAGATTATAACAGAACATAGCCAAGATGTTCAAATGTTCATAGATGACCAGCAGGGTCAAATAATAATAATCACAGTGGTTGTAGAGGGTGCAACAGGTCAGCACCTCAGGAGTAAATGTCAGTTGGCTTTTCATAGCAGATCATTCAGAGTATCTCTACCGCTCCTGGTGTCTCTAGAGAGCTGAAAACAGCAGGTCTGGGACAGGTAGCACGTCCGGTGAACAGGTCAGGATTCCATAGCCACAGGCAGAACAGTTGAAACTGGAGCAGCCGCACGACCAGGTGGACTGGGGACAGCAAGTCATCAGGCCAGGTAGTCCTGAGGCATGATCCTAGGGCTCAGGTCCTCCGAGAGAAAGAAAGAAAGAAAGAAAGAAAGAAAGAAAGAAAGAAAGAAAGAAAGAAAGAAAGAAAGAAAGAAAGAGAGAAAGAGAGAAAAAGAGAGAGAGAATTAGAGAGCGCATACTTAACTTCTCTGGGCTAGGTGGGACAGTCACGACACACTATTCAACAGCCAGTGGAATAGCATGGCGCGAAATACAAAACAGCAAAAATCTCATAATTTCATTTTCTCAAACATACAACTATTTTACACCATTTTAAAGATAAACTTCTCGTTAATCTAACCACATTGTCCGATTTCAAAAAGGCTTTATGGCGAAAGCATAAAATTAGATTATGTTAGGACATAAACGTCACAAGAAAAACCACACAGCCATTTTCCAAGCAAGGACATGCATCACAAAAAACAAAAATAGAGCTAAAATATTCACTAACCTTTGATGATCTTCATCAGATGGCACTCATAGGACTTCAAGTTACACAATACATGTATGTTTTGCTCGATAAAGTTCATATTTATATCCAAAATCCCCATTTTACATTGGCGCGTGATGTTCAGAAAATGTATTCCCACCAAACCGCCGGTGAATGTGCACATCAATTTACAAAAATACTCATCATAAACATTGATAAAATTTACAACAGTTATTGAAAGAATTATAGATATACTTCTCCTTAATACAACTGCTGTGTCAGATTTTAAAATAGCTTTACGGAGAAAGCACATTTTTCAATATTCTGAGTACATAGCTCACCATCAAAGCCAGCTATACAGATACCCGCCAAGTTCTGAGGTCAACTAAACTCAGAATTAGTATTATAAATATTCTCTTACCTTTGCTGATCTTCATCAGAATGCACTCCCAGGACTGCTACTTCCACAAGAAATGTTATTTTTGTTCGAAATACTCCATATTTATGTCCAAATACCTCCGTTTTGTTCGTGCGTTCAGATCACTATCCAAAGGCATAACGCGCAAGCGTAAATCCAGACACGAAAAGTCAAAAAGTTCCATTACCGTTCGTAGAACAATCAATCGTTAGGGTCTTTTTAACATAAAACGTCGAGCTCGCGCATCACCAAGTCCTTTGTCCTCAGGCAGTCCACTCATTGACTGAGCTCCTATTTTCTTCCCAGTAACAGGAGAAGGATGAAACACGTTTCTAAAGGCTGTTGACAGCCAATGGAAGCCTTAGGAAGTGTAACGTGACCCCACAGACACTGTCGTTTTGATAGGGATTCAAAAGAAGAACTACAATTCTCAGATTTCCCACTTCCTGGTTGGATTTTTCTCAGGTTTTTGCCTGCCATATGAGTTCTGTTATACTCACAGACATCATTCAAACTGTTTTAGAAACTTCAGAGTGTTTTCTATCCAAATCTACTAATAATATGCTAATATTTGACTCTGGCCCGAGTATTAGGCAGTTTACTCTGGGCACGCTTTTCATCCGAAAATTAAAATACTGCCCCCTATACCTTAAAAAGTTAAATTCACACCGGATAAGACAGGAGAAATACTGCAGATATAACAGACTGACCCTAGCCCCACGACACATAAACTATTGCAGCATAAATACTAGAGGCTGAGACAGGAGGGGTCGGGAGACACTGTGGCCCCGTCCGACGATACCCCCGGACAGGGCCAAACAGGCAGGATATAACCCCACCCACTTTGCCAAAGCACAGCCCCCACACCACTAGAGGGATATCTTCAACCACCAACTTACCATACTGAGACAAGGCCGAGTATAGCCCACGAAAATCTCCGCCACGGCACAACCCAAGGGCGGGTGCCAACCCGGACAGGAAAATCACATCAGTGACTCAACCCAGTCAAGTGATGCACCCCTCCTAGGGACGGCATGGAAGAGCACCAGTAAGCCAGTGACTCAGCCCCTGTAATAGGGTTTGAGGCAGAGAATCCCAGTGGAGAGAGGGGATATCAGATATCACAACATATATAGCCTGTTATGAGAACAGCAGGAGGAATGAATGGATATCGCAACATATATAGGCAGCTGTCACGTCCTGACCAGTATAGGGGTTATTTGTTATTGTAGTTTGGTCAGGACCTGGCAGGGGTTATTTGTTTTATATGGTTCGGGTTGTATGTGTATGTAGAGGGGTGTTTGGTTTATGTATTCTGGGGTTTTTTGTATTGTTCTATGTTAGTATAGTTCTATGTTCTGTCTAGTCTATTGTAGTTCTATGTTTAGTTTATTGGGGTTGGACCTTCAATTGGAAGCAGCTGGTAATCGTTGCTTCTGATTGAAGGTCCTATAATTAGGAGTTTGTTTTCATGGGGGTTTTGTGGGAGGTTGTTCTTGTATTGCTGTATGTTGCCTTCAAGGCAGTTTTTTTTTGTCGTTCATCGGATTCTTGTTTTGTTGGTTATAAGTGTTCACATTAAAAGTTTAATTATGAGCACTCAACCCGCTGCACCTTGGTCCATTCCTCACGACGAATGTTACAGCTGCTATGAGTACAGGAGGAGGGATGAACACATAAGTTATAAAGCAGAGAGGAATGGAATGGTCTAATACATGTGAAACAGGTCGCTATTTTGGTGAAATGGCAGAGGAAAGACGATGTAACTGTGTAACTGTTGTGAATGTTGTATTGTCAATTTGTTTTCTACTGCACGGCACAGTACGTGATACTGCAACGTTTCCCCACGGGGACAATGAAGTCAGTAAAGATAAGTATATCACCTCGGAGAGATACATTTTCTCCTCTATTGCCCTTTCTATCACAATATACAATGTGAAATATTGTGTTTAGTATGTCTGTATAATCACATCTTGTTTCCCTATTATACAGCCTGAACGTAATGAAAAGTGGATCCTTTTTGAGGGGAAATTTGAAACCCCATTGGAGCTCACAGGTCTATTTCTTCTATCTTTTCTCATACCTCTCCCTCCAGAACTTCATCCATTCAGCCAGCAGCAAACCACCCTGCGTCCCACAGCTGGTTTGCTTCTGACGCTAAGCAGAGTTGGTCCTGGTCAGTCCCTGGATGGGAGACTAGCTCCTGCTGGTACTGGTGTTGGTGAGCCAGTAGGAGGCAGCCTTTCCTCTGGTCTATAAAAATATCCCAATCCCCAGGGCAGTGATTGGGGACATTGTCCTGTGTAGGGTTCTGTCTTTTGGATGGGATGTTAAATGGGGCTTCTGACTCTCTGTGGTCACTAAAGATCCCAGGGCACTTATCGTAAGAGTAGGAGTGTTAACCCTGGTGTCCTGGTTAACCTCTTACATCTAGGGATTCCGCTAGCGGAACACCTGCTCCAATATCCAATGATAGGCGTGGCGCGAATTACAAATTCCTCAAAAATACAAAAACTTCAATTTTTCAAACATATGACTATTTCACAGCATTTTAAAGACAAGACTCTCCTTTATCTAACCACACTGTCCGATTTCAAAAAGGCTTTACAGCGAAAGCAAAACATTAGATTATGTCAGCAGAGTACCAAGCCAGAAATAATCAGACACCCATTTTTCAAGCTAGCATATAATGTCACAAAAACCCAGAAGACAGCTAAATGCAGCACTAACCTTTGATGATCTTCATCAGATGACACACCTAGGACATTATGTTATACAATACATGCATGTTTTGTTCAATCAAGTTCATATTTATATCAAAAAACAGCTTTTTACATTAGCATGTGACGTTCAGAACTAGCATACCCCCCGCAAACTTCCGGGGAATTTGCTAACAATTTACTAAATTACTCACGATAAACGTTCACAAAAAGCATAACAATTATTTTAAGAATGATAGATACAGAACTCCTCTATGCACTCGATATGTCCGATTTTAAAATAGCTTTTTGGTGAAAGCACATTTTGCAATATTCTAAGTACATAGCCCAGCCATCACGGGCTAGCTATTTAGACACCCGGCAAGTTTAGCACTCACCAATATTAGATTTACTATTATAAAAGTTTGATTACCTTTTGTTGTCTTCGTCAGAATGCACTCCCAGGACTGCTACTTCAATAACAAATGTTGGTTTGGTCCAAAATAATCCATCGTTATATCCGAATAGCGGCGTTTTGTTCGTGCGTCCCAGACACTATCCGAAATGGTAAATCAGGGTCGTGCGCATGGCGCAATTCGTGACAAAAAAAGTCTAAATATTCCATTACCGTACTTCGAAGCATGTCAACCGCTGTTTAAAATCCATTTTTATGCCATTTTTCTCGTAAAAAAGCGATAATATTCCGATCGGGAATGTCCATTTAGCTAAACAGAGGAAAGAAAACAAAGTTTTCGGTCGATGTGTTCTCAGTCAATTTACCTGATAAAATAAGTCATAAATAAATAAAAGCAGCCAATATTTTAATTCTGGATTTTCAAGATTAATAACACTGTAAATGCAATTAGGAATGATGAATACAGTGTCATATAAAGCCATGTGGGCTGGGCATTATGAAGACCCTTAATAATACAATCAATCAAATCAAACCTACCTTAAATTTGTGTGTGAATTGAATTCAAACTCAAAGGCTGTCTGTGATGTTCCTGCATCATCATTCCTTAAATCACAGACAGTATTCAGAGCTGGTTACTTGTGGAATAGACACGAACTAGAATGCGGTTTTAACCAATCAGCATTCAGGATTAGACCCAGCCATTGTATAAAAGGGTATAACTGTCCTGAATCGCTAGTACATCTGTAGTTCTCTGAGTCTCAATAAAATACCAGAGGGGAAAACTCATTAGAATGAAGGATGATTTTATTTGTTTTTACATCAGCAAGTAGAGAGTGAATTACATCTCACATGTAAATACAAACAAAACAAGTCTGATGTTGGCAAACAAACAGGATGAGACAAGCACAAGTAGCCATGAAACCAGGAAATCAACCAGAAGGTGGGAACCATTCTTTAATAACATTGGTGGACAGTGGACACTAATGAACAGAAAAACATTCGTTTAGGTGGGAGATGGTGCTGGTGACTGAAGCTCAAAGGAGGGTTAGGGTACTTTTTAACATTAGCTGAGCCATAAAAAAGTTGTCGTGTCTGTGACTATCATTAAATGTGAAGACTGCTTTTTTATCAAATAAATTCTCTGTGTAATTATTATTATGTGATTAAACTAATCATGCAAACTTGAATTAACTAGGAAGTCGGGGCACAACGGGAAATTTTTATAGAGTCTCTATTTCCCGAATCGACTCTTCAGATATTTTCATATCTTATCGAGTACAGTCTTGTATTAATGTATTATTATTACCTCATCAGTTCTCATTATTGAATGTCGCAAACCCTTGGATGTCTGCACGAACCCTAGCATAAATGATGACCCAGCGATATACAAATTGGCTTAATTATTTATTTACTAACTAACTAAATAAGCACAGAAATACATAACAAACAGTAGATATTGGTTACTAACACAATGCATTGATAAGTCCCTTGTGGGCTAAGCCGGTATGACAGCTTGGTAGACAATGGAAAAGGGTGGGGACAGATAAAAGAGCGGGAAAGACTAAATGGATTCACTACACACAGTTGATAATTAATTAATTGAAATGCTAATGGTTTGCACATGAACGGCTGCTCATTCGAGAAAAATTGCAATGTATATATTTACGCCCATATGTCGTTGTTGTCTTCTCTGTTGGAATCCGGTCCGTCTGCTGGAGAGTCAGTTCATCACTCTCTGGTTAACTTCCCCAGAAGTCACAATGTTTTTTCTGTGTTTGTAGCTTCCTCAGTGGCTCTGGATAGTGTAGGTTGTAATGAATACGTCAGGTGTACAGATGGTCGTTGCATAAAACAGATGCTTCCACGGTTGTCGGTATTCTCGTACTAGACTTACGTAATTTCCAGCTGCAGACTACATCTAGCATTTGCTCTTATTCTGTAGTCATCGCTAGTCTCAGAGTTGAACCATTTCCAGCCGTGTAGCCAACACTACACGCTGTCTGGTCTCCTGGGCCTATAGAGTTGTAGTTCTTAACCATTTAAACATGTAGCATCAGTTCCATATTTTCTGGTCTTGAAGTCTTAAACCATTTGTCAGCTGTGTTGCCACTGCTGCACGCTGTCTGGTCCAATGTAAATTTCGTCAGGAGTGGGTTTTATACACTTCTGAGAAAATGGTCCATGACGCCGACGTAATGTCTATGCTCACGTTGGCGTGGCCACTGATTTGGTTAACTTTATATGAAAACCCATATTTTCTCATTTAGAAGGTTAACATCACATTACATCTTTTCAAAAATAGGTTCATGTTTAATCACATACGTTTCACAAAATGTAGATGTAAACCTGATAATTGAAAAGTGTCCACAAACAGAGATACAGTAATGTGTGTTTCCTGTCCTTCATGAGATCACCAAATAAAACACACTCGTCATGACTGTCCCTTAGTGTCCACGGTCCATTCCCACATTCTCAAAAGTAGAAATATTGTTTAATTAATCAAACTTTTGATGTCCAAGTGCCTCTCTGTATTCCAGTTTACATTCCAAACTTGAACACTACAGAGCATAGGGGCAGCGTATTTTATGACCGACCATAAAACAGCCGACTTCCCGCTCTCCCCCTCTACGAGAGAGAGCATGCTGTAGAGCGGATCCACTGTAACCTGATCCTTCAGATCGTCACAGGAGAGTCATGACACAGTCATAGAAACAGACAGCATATTTTCCAGAATCCTTCTTTATTATAAACTGGGTGGTTGGAGCCGTGAATACTGATTGGCTGACAGCCGTGGTATAGCAGACCGTATTCCATGGGTATGACAAAAAAAATGTTTTTACTACTAATTACATTGGTAACCAGTTTATAATAGCAATAAGGCACCTCAGGGGTTTGTGGTATATGGCGCTGCATTGTGCCTAAGAACAGCCCTTAGCCGTGGTAAATATTTTTTTTTAACTGGGCAAGTCAGTTAAGAACAAATTCTTATTTACAATGACGGCCTAGGAACAGTGGGTTAACTGTCATATTTAGGGGCAGAACGACAGATTTTTACCTTGTCAGCTCGAGGATTCAATCTAGCAACCTTTCGGTTAATGGCTCAATGCTCTAACCACTAGGCTACCACGCCCCCACGCCCCCTCGTGTGTACCACGGTAAAGGAGGTGCAGTGGTTTTTAGGGTTTGCCAATTACTACCGAAGGTTTATCTGGGGTTTTGGGCAGGTGGCTGCTCCCATTACCTCACTGCTGAAGGCGGGACCGGTGTGTCTACGGTGGTCAGCCGAGGCGGACAGAGCGTTTTGGCGCTTGCAGACTCTGTTTACCCAGGCTCCCGTGTTGGCTCATCCGGATCCCTCTTTGGCATTCGTGGTGGAGGTGGACGCATCCGAGGCTGGGATTGGAGCCGTACTCTCACAGAGCTCCTGAGCTTTCTTTTCGAGGAAGCTCAGCTTGGTGGAGTGTAACTATGACGTGGGGGACCGGGAGTTGCTAGCTGTCGTAAAAGGTGTGGAGGCATTGGCTTGAGGGGGCTCAACACCCTTTCCTCATCTGGACTGACCACCGTAATCTGGAGTACATCCGGGCGGCGAGGAGACTGAACCCTCGCCAGGCAAGGTGGGCGATGTTTTTTACCCGATTCAGATTTACGATCTCGTATAGACCAGGTTCCCAGAACGC
This sequence comes from Salmo salar, assembly GCF_965601325.2. Taxonomy (NCBI): domain Eukaryota; kingdom Metazoa; phylum Chordata; class Actinopteri; order Salmoniformes; family Salmonidae; genus Salmo; species Salmo salar. The sequence goes on from NC_138302.1 coordinate 14,460,819, forward strand.
CAAGGCAGACGCACTGTCCCGTCTGTAAGATACAGAGGAGCGGTTCATCGATCCCACCCCTATACTTCCGGCCTCGTGTCTGGTGGCTCCTGTGGTGTGGGAGGTGGACGCGGACATCGAGCGGGCATCTCGGTCAGAGCCTACTCCACCTCAGTGTCCAGCTGGACGGAGGTACGTTCCGCTTGGTGTTTGCGACAGGTTGATTCGGTGGGCTCACACGTTACCCTCCTCTGGTCATCCGGGAATCGATAGGATGGTGCGATGCCTTAGGGGGAAGTACTGGTGGGCCACTTTAGCTAAGGACGTGAGGGTTTATGTCTCCTCCTGTTCGGTGTGCGTTCAGTGCAAGGCTCCTAGGCACCTTCCTAGAGGGAAGTTACAACCCCTTCCCGTTCCACAGCAGCCTTTGTCACACCTGTCAGTGGACTTCCTGACCGATCTTCCTCCGTCCCAGGGCAACACCACGATCTTGGTTGTTGTGGATCGGTTTTCTAAGTCCTGTCGTCTCCTCCCTTTGCCCGGTCTCCCTACGGCCCTACAGACTGCGGAGGCCCTGTTTACACACGTCTTCCGGCACTACGGGGTGCCTGAGGACATAGTTTCTGATCGGGGTCCCCAGTTCACGTCCCGGGTTTGGAAGGCGTTTATGGAGCGTCTGGGGGTCTCGTGCAGCCTGACCTCAGGTTTTCACCCCGGGAGTAATGGGCAGGTGGAGAGAGTAAACCAGGATGTGGGTAGGTTTCTGTGGTCGTATTGCCAGGACCGGCCAGGGGAGTGGGCGAGGTACGTTCCATGGGCAGAGATGGCCCAGAACTCACTCCGCCACTCCTCAACTAACCTTTCGCCCTTTCAGTGCGTGTTGGGGTATCAACCGGTCCTGGTACCGTGGCATCAGAGCCAGACCGAGGCTCCGGTGGTGGAGGACTGGGTGAAGCACTTGAGGGAGACCTGGAAAACCGTCCACGGGCACCTGAAACGGGCCGAAGGGCGGCAGAAGGCAAGCGCTGACCGCCACCGCAGTGAGGCCCCGGTGTTCACACCAGGGGACCGGGTCTGGCTCTCGACCCGAAACCTGCCCCTCCGCCTGCCCTGCCGGAAGCTGGGTCCACGGTTTGTGGGGCCATTTAAAGTCCTGAGGAGAATAAACGAGGTGTGTTATAGGTTACAGCTCCCCCTTATTACCGTATTAACTCCTCGTTTCATGTGTCTCTCCTCAGGCCGGTGGTAGCTGGTCCGCTTCAAGAAGCTGAGGTGCGGGAGGTCCCTCTGCCCCCCCTGGACGTCGAGGGGTCCCCGGCGTATGCAGTGCGATCCATACTAGATTCCAGACGTCGGGTGGGGGGCCTGCAGTAACTCGTGGATTGGGAGGGGTCCGGAGGAGAGATGCTGGGTGCCGGTGGAGGACATCTTGGACCCATCTCTGCTGAGTGAGTTTCACCGCCTCCATCCAGATCGCCCTGCGCCTCGTCCTCTGGGTCGTCCTCGAGGCCGGCGTTGGCGCGCTGCGGGAGCCGCGCCTCGGGGGGGGGGGTACTGTCACGACTTCCACCGAAGGTGGCTCCTCTCCCTGTTCGGGCGGTGCTCGGCGGTCGTCGTCGCCGGCCTACTAGCTGCCACCGATCCATTTTTCCATTTCGTTTGTGTCTGTTTTGTTTTACACCTGTGTCCTATTAGTTAATTTCGGTGGGTTTATTAACCCCCGCTTCCTGCTATTCTTTGTGTGGGATTATTATTGCTGTTGTTGCTACGGTAGGGGTGCGTGTTTGCGCCACAGGGTTTGTTTTCTCACGGTCGTGTTTTACCGTTGTAGTTTATTCAGGAGTAGAGGTTTCTCCTCCGTGTGTATCGTTTATTTCCCTGTGTGTGGCAACTTTGTTGGGTGTGTTTCCCCACCTGTTGTCGTCGTGTTTGGGACATTCTAATAAATGTTTGTTCTTCTGGAATCCTTGCTCTCCTGCTCCTGACTTTTGCTCCTACCTCTCTTAGGAGGCCCGTAACAGCTATGTTTATGGATTGTACACTTTGTTGATAGAGGCACCACATTAGGGGGGGGGGGGGGGGGGGGGGGTTACACAGCAGTGACGATGGTGAGGTATTCTAGATCAAGAGAATAAAAGGACTTGACTTCTTGTATGTTACCACGGTGACTTAATCATGAAACAAACACCTCCTTTTCTTTTTCCCAGAGGGTTCTTTCTTCCTGTCCGTGTGATGGAAGGAGAACCCCACTGACTGAATGGATGGGGACGGTATATCCGGAGAGAGCCATGATTACGTAAAACAGAGTCCCTGATATCTTTTTGTACTCCAGGGAAAAATACTGTACCCTAACCGTACCCTTATTTCTAAGAGTGTAGATTCACCCCTTCCACATATTCTAGACTGACCCTTCAGCCCTGTATCTACAAATCTTTTTTAAACCCTGTTCTAGCTGTGTGTGTGAAATTTGGTGCCTCTATCACCAAAGTTACAATACAAAAACATAGCTTCCCCTCTTCGTGGATTGTCAATGGTACAATTTCTGCAATGTTTTAATAGTTGTAGCTGGTATTTTCAAACTTGGTTATATTACATATAAGTTGAAAGGTAATTTCATGATCTTTTAGAACTACTTGTATGAGGGTTTTCTTTTTAAAGCAATTTATAGAGGTAATTCTGATGTGTACCCTAGAGGTCAAAGGTAACATTTCTGTTGACCTGAACATTCTGAAAATGTGTCTGACGGATAGCTGTGAATCTTAGCTTTCCAATGATGAGGGAATACGTGATCAATAACTTCTTGTTATACTGGCATTGTTTGTCATAGGGTAAAATCCCGATGGGAAAAATGGATGGGATGGATGGATGAAAGAGTGATAACACAGAGAAAGCTCCCATTGCTACACTGCTATCATACATTTTCAAACTTTAGGGAAATAGACCTTCAACAAAAATCTCTGAGACATCGTCACCCGAAGTGAGCTGGTCCGACCCCCCTGGCTCATGAACTAGATCAGGGGTGTCAAACTCATTCCATGGAGGGCCTATTGTCTGCAGGTTTTTGTTTTTGTCCTTTCAATTAAGACCTAGACAAACAGGTGAGGGGAGTGCTTTACTAATCAGTGACCTTAATTCATAAATCAAGTAAAAGGGAGGAGCGAAAACCCGCAGACTGAGTGTCTGCGGGTTTTCGCTCCTCCCTTTTAAATGTTGTAAATGACTAGTCGAACCCACAAATGCTGATGCTCCAGATACTCAACTAGTCTAAGGAAGGCCAGTTTTAGCTGTGCTAACATAATTGCAAAAGGGTTTTCTAATTATCAATTAGCCTTTTAAAATTATAAACTTGGATTAGCTAACACAATGTGCTACAGGAACACAGGAGTGATGGTTGCTGATAATGGGCCTCTGTACGCCTATGTAGATATTCCATTAAAAATCTGCCGTTTCCAGCTGCAATAGTCATTTACAACATTAACAATGTCTACACTGTATTTCTGATCAATTTGATGTTTTTTTAATGGACAAAAAAAATGTGCTGTTCTTTCAAAAACAAAGACATTTCTAAGTGACCCCAAACTTTTGAACGGTAGTATATATAAAAATATAAAAAAATGTTATGCAGTTCAATTTGTTTTCCTTTCATATTGGCCAGGGCCCTTATTTAGAGATTGTGAATGCACCGGAGCAAACAGAATTAACATGCATACTCTCAAGTATTGTCTTATGCACGGCTGTGGGATGGTCATATTTACCCATCATCATGATGCAACAACTTGATGGCCACATCAAACCTCCACTTTATATGCCTGGCCTTGTGGATCTGTCCAAATCCCCCTCCACCAATCACTTCCCAGTCCTGCAGGCTGTCATTACCGATCAAGTCCAGTGCCAGGCTGCTGGGCAGGGGCAGCGCCAACTTTCATTAAAAAATATATATTAAAAAACACTGATGTTAAATACTTTAACTCAGACTTATCAAAATAGCATGAAGACATTTACAATCAAGATATGGAGTTGACACAAAAAGTAGATAACAGACTATCGCAACTCAGTTATTTAGCCAAATTAGTTTTCGCTTTACTTCTATATTGCGTCCCAAAGGTTGTGTTCCCCTGCTCAGCGGTTGCATTAATCAACCAATGGTTGAGGGGCATATCATCAACTGTGCCGTTAGGCACCAGATTGCTATAACATATGATGTGGTTAGCTGATATATAAAATAGCTATCCAGCCATTGTAAGATCTGGCATGCGTCAGTAATGTCTGACCAATGGAGCATGACCATAATTTATTTAAAATGCAGTCATTTAATATATATTAATATATATATATATATATATATATATATATATATAAAATTACATTCGTATTGGGTGGGGGGGTTCTGAATTAATGTAAATTTAGAAAATGCAAAAATAAAGTTGTTTTAGACCGGCAAACTGTCGAAAGAGACATTATACAGCTGGTGGGAATTGTAGTTCATGTTTGTAGTTCTAAATAAACGGATGTAACTTTTCGGCTTCGCGCTTCTTGTTAGCAGTCAAGTACAGAGCTTCGAAACCCAGAGGTGCAATATCGCTAGACTTCCGGGAAAGACTGCGAAACACACCACCAGACCAGGCCGGGTTTGGGGTTTCAGAAGTAAATTACAGAAGTGAAAGATTCTTTCGAAGTTGTTAACTTTCTCGAAATCTAAAGGCACAAACTAGATTGGGGCCAATGTCTTAAGTAGTTGAACATGGTATTACTCCAACCTCTGATAGTGAAAACTGACACGTTTTCATTTTCGTAAAAAACGTTATATCAAAGGAGTGCCTTTGAGTTGACGGTCTGCACATGCGCATTTCGCGTTAGACTAGATTAAGTCATCAGTTTTTGAATAGCTTCATACTGAACGGTCTTTGTCAAATACTTTGAAAACCGGCAAATGGTAAGTAAATTCACCCGGAAACACTTACACGTTTTAATATTTATCTTATATGATCGCGTATTCATGTCTTTGACAATGCAAACTTTTAGACTCATTTTTAGCGTACAAAATAAAGATACGGAAGTTAAATTTCAGGATCTGACAGTTTCTTCGACGTAAATAATGTAAATGTTATTCAATAGAAAATGTTATTAGCAATCATTATGAAACAACCACGTACCTGCATTTGGTGTGATTTATCGAAACTGTTGGCCAATCGTGTGCAAATCGATGTAGGCTTCTTGGTTCAGTTCAGCGAAGCATGAATTACTCGCTGATAGTTTATAGGAAATGAGTCTGGCTGCTCTTTATCTGGGAGTAGTGGGGATTTCCACTCTTATGCCATTTGCTTTCACGTCATTTCTGGTGAAATATAATTCATGCAGAATTTACTGATTCTGTTAGATATTAAGACAACAACAATAACAACATTGTTGAGATTTGTAGTGACCTGATATTAGCCTATAGGTGATGGGTTGACAGTCGCTGGACCTGGGTTCGAGGTCCAGCGACTGTCAACCCATCACCTATAGGCTAATATCAGGTCACTACAAATCTCACTATTTTTTGGGTACATAAATGCTTATTTAATCATGTATATTTGGTTGATGTACTCATGTGCAGTGCTTATGAAGAAAAACACCGTTTGCAATGTGACAATTATAATAAAAGCGATTCGAGTTCATTTGAGTCTCCTCATTACCTAATTCTCCTGCCCCCTAAAAAATCGTGATTGTAAAACGTAGATTTTCAGCCCCCACCTGATATTCTTAGAATTCATTCATTGGGCCGGCCCGGTTTTATGGTTTGCTCAATATTATAGACTATGTTTTTGAGACCAACGCGTGGCCGTTGCTGCGGTGCTCTGCGCTAATAGACATGCAACTCTCATATTTAACGGTTGCACTTCATCATATATTTACTTATAGAATCATAGCCGCGGGAAGGGTGCTGGAGGAGCACCCCTGTTTAATTGAAATACTTTTGCCGACGTTTTACTGCTGTCTGTTCACAATTTGTTTTATTATTCTGAATACTACACCAGGAGTAGGTCTATAATTTAGCCACAGAGGAACAATAGCTTCTTTTAAAAATTGCCTAGCTGTGGATTGTGTTTGTGTAGCCCAATCATAAGGCATATAGACCTAACCCAGGAACGCACGGCAAATCTGTCAGTGAACAGCATGCAGCCAGAACAAAACTTTCCCAATATTTCAAATAGGCTACAATCGCAGGAAAACACAGGTTGGAAAGCAAATGTCTCCTGCTTTAAATAGAAGACTCTAATCTGACTGTAGGCTAACAAAATATTGTATAAACTTCCAAGTAGGCCTAATGAGCAAACATTGTTTTACAAAGTAATACAAAAGAGCGAGGCTTTTGGCAAGAGAGTATTGGCCATCGCCAATGAGTGAGCTGTGCATCATTGGGTGAGTCAGTGAAAGTGGAAAGCTTTTCTAGCTCAGGAGGTTGGTGGCACCTTAAATTGGGGAGGACGGGCTTGTGTTAATGGCTGGAGCGGAATCAGTGGAATGGTATCAAACACATGGTTTCCAAGTGTTTGTTGCCATTCCATTTGCTCCGTTCCAGCCATTATTATAAACCGTCCTCCCCTCAGCAGCCTCCACTGTTTTGTAGGACTATCATTACATCTTCATATTGTACAGTATGTCACACCGAGATCTAGACTATTGATGGATTACTTTACTTAGTTTACTTTATTGACCTCAGTTTGTCAGTGTCAAAGTAGCCTGTCATTTAGATCATTTGTGCAGATTTTTAAATATTCTGCTAGTCTCCAGTCATATAAAATGAGGTAGAATTGCATGAAAGGTGTTTATAAAAGGCAATTCTTCCCTGACCCAAGTAAAAATAAAACACCATGAGAGCAACTTCTGTAAGTGTCTCTACTCTACTGCTCTATGCCTCTACTCTACTGCTCTATGCCTCTACTCTACTGCTTTATGCCTCTACTCTACTGCTCTATGCCTCTACTCTACTGCTCTATGCCTCTACTCTAATGCTCTACGCCTCTACTCTAATGCTCTACGCCTCTACTCTAATGCTCTACGCCTCTACTCTAATGCTCTATGCCTCTACTCTAATGCTCTATGCCTCTACTCTAATGCTCTACGCCTCTACTCTAATGCTCTACGCCTCTACTCTACTGCTCTACGCCTCTACTCTACTGCTCTACGCCTCTACTCTAATGCTCTACGCCTCTACTCTAATGCTCTACGCCTCTACTCTAATGCTCTACGCCTCTACTCTAATGCTCTACGCCTCTACTCTAATGCTCTACGCCTCTACACTAATGCTCTACGCCTCTACTCTACTGCTCTACGCCTCTACTCTAATGCTCTACGCCTCTACTCTAATGCTCTACGCCTCTACTCTAATGCTCTACGCCTCTACTCTAATGCTCTACGCCTCTACTCTAATGCTCTACGCCTCTACTCTAATGCTCTACGCCTCTACTCTACTGCTCTACGCCTCTACTCTACTGCTCTACGCCTCTACTCTACTGCTCTACGCCTCTACTCTAATGCTCTATGCCACTACTCTAATGCTCTATGCCACTACGCAAATGCTATGATGTGGATGCAATGCTTTATTATAAAGAAAAAATATATCTGTTCCGGTACCTCAGAGCCTCTCAGGTCATTTTTCTGTCCTGGCACCTTCCGATTTACAACTTAAACACTGGTCATGTTGTTGTTGTTGTTGCTGTTGTTTTTATGGTTTTACAGGGTAGGATAGTCTTATCATTGGCCTGGCCATAAGTCCTGTCACACAATATCTGAATACTTGGTCAGATGATATCAGGGAAAGATATAGCAGGATGAATGTCTCTTTTAATCCCGTCATGACTAACAGGTTCAGACCCATATCAGGACTGACTTAACAGAAGTAGGTTAGCACTGGTGATGAATATGAGGGTTTCATCTCTCTTGAAAAAATGATCTATATATTCTCTGTTTCTTATCTCTTTTTATTGGGCTTTTATTCATTCCCAAATTATTAATAATTATAGTTTGATAGTTGCATCAAGAAACATGATCCATCACCAAAGTCCTTCCATCTATATACATCAGAATAGGTCCGTTTTGTGTTTTTGACCTATGAAAGGGGCCTGGCAGAAATGGATAGGGGCAATCAAGGTGTGGAAATGTCCACATACTGTATCCTTTAAAAGAGTAAGGTGGAACTACAGTACAGCTATAATACAGGTCCTAATGGCTGTCTTAGGATCAGATTACCCTGACTAAATACTAACCAAACCGTTAAAAAGTAAGGTGGAACTACAGTACAGCTATAATACAGGTCCTAATGGCTGTACTAGGATCAGATTACCCTGACTAAATACTAACCAAACCGTTAAAGAGCTAAATCATATCAGATATATAGGGGCCAATATGGAATGTAGTATGTTGCTTTATGCTGAGTCACTCACCCACTGTAGGTCTCTGAAACACAGGAGTACTCTGTGCAGCTCTGACCAGCTCCTCTTTGTAGGAAGTCAGTTGGCTCTGGACTCTATCGCCCATGATCCTTTGCTGATACTCCTCTGGGTTCTCCCCCAGTGGAACTGACTGGTGAGGTTGGAGTTTGGCCTGAGCAAGGCTCTACAACAGGATATTTAGTGATTTCTCAATCTTTAGTATTGTTTAATATTAGGAGATAAGAAAGTCAAGAATAGTTCAGAACTTACTCTGACACACTTCCATCTCAGCTCAGCCGGGGATAAGGAGACTCTCACAACAAGTAATGTTATCACACCACACTGAGGAAGTTATGGAAAACACTTACTGAATGAGGAAATCACAAACTGTGGTGTTTTAGGGTGTGTGTGTGTGTGTGTGTGACTACAGGTCTCTCAGAATGATATTAATATACCATGTGACTACAGATCTAACAGAATGATATTAATATACCATGTGACTACAGATCTAACAGAATGATATTAATATACCATGTGACTACAGATCTAACAGAATGATATTAATATACCATGTGACTACAGATCTAACAGAATGATATTAATATACCATGTGACTACAGGTCTCTCTAACAGAATGATATTAATATACCATGTGACTACAGGTCTCTCTAACAGAATGATATTAATACACCATGTGACTACAGGTCTCTCTAACAGAATGATATTAATATACCATGTGACTACAGATCTAACAGATTGATATTAATATACCATGTGACTACAGATCTCTCTAACAGAATGATATTAATACACCATGTGACTACAGATCTCTCTAACAGAATGATATTAATATACCATGTGACTACAGGTCTCTCTAACAGAATGATATTAATATACCATGTGACTACAGATCTCTCTAACAGAATGATATTAATATACCATGTGACTACAGATCTAACAGAATGATATTAATATACCATGTGACTACAGATCTAACAGAATGATATTAATACACCATGTGACTACAGATCTCTCTAACAGAATGATATTAATATACCATGTGACTACAGATCTCTCTAACAGAATGATATTAATACACCATGTGACTACAGATCTCTCTAACAGAATTATATTAATATACCATGTGACTACAGGTCTCTCAGAATGATATTAATATACCATGTGACTACAGATCTAACAGAATGATATTAATATACCATGTGACTACAGGTCTCTCTAACAGAATGATATTAATATACCATGTGACTACAGGTCTCTCGGAACGATATTAATATACCATGTGACTACAGGTCTCTCTAACAGAATGATATTAATATACCATGTGACTACAGGTCTCTCTAACAGAATGATATTAATATACCATGTGACTACAGGTCTCTCTAACAGAATGATCTTAATTTACCATGTGACTACAGATCTCTCTAACAGAATGATATTAATATACCAGGTGACTACAGGTCTCTCTAACAGAATGATATTAATATACCATGTGACTACAGGTCTCTCTAACAGAATGATATTAATATACCATGTGACTACAGATCTAACAGAATGATATTAATACACCATGTGACTACAGATCTCTCTAACAGAATGATATTAATATACCATGTGACTACAGATCTAACAGAATTATATTAATATACCATGTGACTACAGGTCTCTCTAACAGAATGATATTAATATACCATGTGACTACAGGTCTCTCGGAACGATATTAATATACCATGTGACTACAGGTCTCTCTAACAGAATGATATTAATATACCATGTGACTACAGGTCTCTCTAACTGAATGATATTAATACACCATGTGACTACAGATCTCTCTAACAGAATGATATTAATATACCATGTGACTACAGATCTAACAGAATGATATTAATATACCATGTGACTACAGGTCTCTCGGAACGATATTAATATACCATGTGACTACAGGTCTCTCGGAACGATATTAATATAACATGTGACTACAGATCTCTCTAACAGAATGATATTAATACACCATGTGACTATAGGTCTCTCTAACAGAATGATATTAATATACCATGTGACTACAGATCTCTCTAACAGAATTATATTAATACACCATGTGACTACAGATCCCTCTAACAGAATGATATTAATATACCATGTGACTACAGATCTAACAGAATGATATTAATATACCATGTGACTACAGATCCCTCTAACAGAATGATATTAATATACCATGTGACTACAGATCTCTCTAACAGAATGATATTAATATACCATGTGACTAAAGGTCTCTCTAACATAATGATATTAATATACCATGTGACTACAGGTCTCTCGGAACGATATTAATATACCATGTGACTACAGGTCTCTCTAACAAAATGATATTAATATACCATGTGACTACAGATCTCTCTAAGAGAATGATATTAATACACCATGTGACTACAGATCTCTCTAACATAATGATATTAATATACCATGTGACTACAGGTCTCTTGGAACGATATTAATATACCATGTGACTACAGGTCTCTCCAACAGAATGATATTAATATACCATGTGACTACAGGTCTCTCGGAACGATATTAATATACCATGTGACTACAGGTCTCTCTAACAGAATGATATTAATATACCATGTGACTACAGATCTCTCTAACAGAATGATATTAATATACCATGTGACTACAGATCTCTCTAACAGAATGATATTAATATACCATGTGACTACAGATCTCTCTAACAGAATGATATTAATATACCATGTGACTACAGGTCTCTAACAGAATGATATTAATTTACCATGTGACTACAGATCTCTCTAACAGAATGATATTAATATACCATGTGACTACAGGTCTCTCTAACAGAATGATATTAATATACCATGTGACTACAGGTCTCTCTAACAGAATGATATTAATATACCATGTGACTACAGATCTCTCTAACAGAATGATATTAATATACCATGTGACTATAGGTCTCTCGGAACTATATTAATATACCATGTGACTACAGATCTCTCTAACAGAATGATATTAATATACCATGTGACTACAGATCTCTAACAGAATGATATTAATATACCATGTGACTACAGGTCTCTCTAACAGAATGATATTAATATACCATGTGACTACAGGTCTCTCTAACAGAATGATATTAATATACCATGTGACTACAGGTCTCTCTAACAGAATGATATTAATATACCATGTGACTACAGGTCTCTCTAACAGAATGATATTAATATACCATGTGACTACAGGTCTCTCTAACAGAATGATATTAATATACCATGTGACTACAGGTCTCTCTAACAGAATGATATTAATATACCATGTGACTACAGATCTAACAGAATGATATTAATACACCATGTGACTACAGATCTCTCTAACAGAATGATATTAATATACCATGTGACTACAGATCTAACAGAATGATATTAATATACCATGTGACTACAGGTCTCTCTAACAGAATGATATTAATATACCATGTGACTACAGATCTAACAGAATGATATTAATATACCATGTGACTACAGGTCTCTCGGAACGATATTAATATACCATGTGACTACAGGTCTCTCGGAACGATATTAATATAACATGTGACTACAGATCTCTCTAACAGAATGATATTAATACACCATGTGACTATAGGTCTCTCTAACAGAATGATATTAATATACCATGTGACTACAGATCTCTCTAACAGAATGATATTAATACACCATGTGACTACAGATCTAACAGAATGATATTAATATACCATGTGACTACAGATCTAACAGAATGATATTAATATACCATGTGACTACAGATCCCTCTAACAGAATGATATTAATATACCATGTGACTACAGATCTCTCTAACAGAATGATATTAATATACCATGTGACTAAAGGCCTCTCTAACATAATGATATTAATATACCATGTGACTACAGGTCTCTCGGAACGATATTAATATACCATGTGACTACAGGTCTCTCTAACAGAATGATATTAATATACCATGTGACTACAGGTCTCTCGGAACGATATTAATATACCATGTGACTACAGGTCTCTCTAACAGAATGATATTAATATACCATGTGACTACAGATCTCTCTAACAGAATGATATTAATATACCATGTGACTAAAGGTCTCTCTAACATAATGATATTAATATACCATGTGACTACAGGTCTCTCGGAACGATATTAATATACCATGTGACTACAGGTCTCTCTAACAAAATGATATTAATATACCATGTGACTACAGATCTCTCTAAGAGAATGATATTAATACACCATGTGACTACAGATCTCTCTAACATAATGATATTAATATACCATGTGACTACAGGTCTCTCGGAACGATATTAATATACCATGTGACTACAGGTCTCTCTAACAGAATGATATTAATATACCATGTGACTACAGGTCTCTCGGAACGATATTAATATACCATGTGACTACAGGTCTCTCTAACAGAATGATATTAATATACCATGTGACTACAGATCTCTCTAACAGAATGATATTAATACACCATGTGACTACAGATCTAGCAGAATTATATTAATACACCATGTGACTACAGATCTAACAGAATGATATTAATATACCATGTGACTACAGATCTCTCTAACAGAATGATATTAATATACCATGTGACTACAGATGTAACAGAATTATATTAATACACCATGTGACTACAGGTCTCTCTAACAGAATGATATTAATACACCATGTGACTACAGATCTAACAGAATGATATTAATATACCATGTGACTACAGATCTAACAGAATGATATTAATATACCATGTTACTACAGATCTCTCTAACAGAATGATATTAATACACCATGTGACTACATATCTCTCTAACAGAATTATATTAATACACCATGTGACTACAGGTCTCTCTAACAGAATGATATTAATATACCATGTGACTACAGATCTCTCTAACAGAATGATATTAATTTACGATGTGACTACAGATCTTTCTAACATAATTATATTAATTTACCATGTGACTACATATCTCTCTAAAAGAATGATATTAATACACCATGTGACTACAGATCTCTCTAACAGAATGATATTAATATACCATGTGACTACAGGTCTCTCTAACAGAATGATATTAATATACCATGTGACTACAGATCTAACAGAATGATATTAATATACCATGTGACTACAGGTCTCTCTAACAGAATGATATTAATATACCATGTGACTACAGGTCTCTCTAAGAGAACAATATTAATATACCATGTGACTACAGGTCTCTCTTACAGAATGATATTAATATACCATGTGACTACAGATCTAACAGAATGATATTAATATACCATGTGACTACAGATCTCTCTAACAGAATGATATTAATATACCATGTGACTACAGGTCTCTCTAACAGATTGATATTAATATACCATGTGACTACAGATCTCTCTAACAGAATGATATTAATATACCATGTGACTACAGATCTAACAGAATGATATTAATACACCATGTGACTAAATGTCTCTCTAACAGAATGATATTAATACACCATGTGACTACAGATCTCTCTAACAGAATGATATTAATATACCATGTGACTACAGATCTAACAGAATTATATTAATACACCATGTGACTACAGGTCTCTCTAACAGAATGATATTAATATACCATGTGACTACAGATCTCTCTAACAGAATGATATTAATATACCATGTGAATACAGATCTAACAGAATGATATTAATATACCATGTGACTACAGATCTCTAACAGAATTATATTAATATACCATGTGACTACAGATCTCTAACAGAATTATATTAATATACCATGTGACTACAGATCTCTCTAACATAACGATATTAATATACCATGTGACTACAGATCTAACAGAATGCTATTAATATACCATGTGACTACAGATCTCTAACAGAATTATATTAATATACCATGTGACTACAGATCTCACTAACATAACGATATTAATATACCATGTGACTGCAGGTCTCTCTAACAGAATGATATTAATATACCATGTGACTACAGATCTCTCTAACAGAATGATATTAATATACCATGTGACTACAGGTCTCTAACAGAATGATATTAATATACCATGTGACTACAGATCTCTCTAACAGAATGATATTAATATACCATGTGACTACAGATCTCTCTAACAGAATGATATTAATATACCATGTGACTACAGATCTAACAGAATGATATTAATATACCATGTGACTACAGATCTCTCTAACAGAATGATATTAATATACCATGTGACTACAGGTCTCTCTAACAGATTGATATTAATATACCATGTGACTACAGATCTCTCTAACAGATTGATATTAATATACCATGTGACTACAGATCTCTCTAACAGAATGATATTAATACACCATGTGACTACAGATCTAACAGAATTATATTAATACACCATGTGACTACAGGTCTCTCTAACAGAATGATATTAATATACCATGTGACTACAGATCTAACAGAATGATATTAATACACCATGTGACTACAGGTCTCTCTAACAGAATGATATTAATACACCATGTGACTACAGATCTCTCTAACAGAATGATATTAATATACCATGTGACTACAGATCTAACAGAATGATAGTAATATACCATGTGACTACAGGTCTCTCTAACATAACGATATTAATATACCATGTGACTACAGGTCTCTCGGAACGATATTAATATACCATGTGACTACAGGTCTCTCTAACAGAATGATATTAATTTACCATGTGACTACAGATCTCTCTAACAGAATGATATTAATATACCATGTGACTACAGGTCTCTCGGAACGATATTAATATACCATGTGACTACAGGTCTCTCTAACAGAACGATATTAATATACCATGTGACTACAGGTCTCTCTAACAGAATGATATTAATATACCATGTGACTACAGATCTAACATAATAATATTAATACACCATGTGACTACAGGTCTCTCTAACAGAATGATATTAATACACCATGTGACTACAGATCTCTCTAACAGAATGATATTCATATACCATGTGACTACAGATCTCTCTAACAGAATGATATTAATATACCATGTGACTACAGATCTAACAGAATGATATTAATACACCATGTGACTACAGGTCTCTCTAACAGAATGATATTAATATACCATGTGACTACAGATCCCTCTAACAGAATGATATTAATATACCATGTGACTACAGGTCTCTCTAACAGAATGATATTAATATACCATGTGACTACAGATCTAACAGAATGATAGTAATATACCATGTGACTACAGGTCTCTCTAACAGAATGATATTAATATACCATGTGACTACAGATCTCTCTAACAGAATGATATTAATATACCATGTGAATACAGATCTAACAGAATGATATTAATATACCATGTGACTACAGATCTCTAACAGAATTATATTAATATACCATGTGACTACAGATCTCTCTAACATAACGATATTAATATACCATGTGACTACAGATCTAACAGAATGCTATTAATATACCATGTGACTACAGATCTCTAACAGAATGATATTAATATACCATGTGACTACAGATCTAACATAACGATATTAATATACCATGTGACTACAGATCTCTAACAGAATTATATTAATATACCATGTGACTACAGATCTCACTAACATAACGATATTAATATACCATGTGACTGCAGGTCTCTCTAACAGAATGATATTAATATACCATGTGACTACAGATCTCTCTAACAGAATGATATTAATATACCATGTCACTACAGGTCTCTCAGAATGATATTAATATACCATGTGACTACAGATCTAACAGAATGATATTAATATACCATGTGACTACAGATCTAACAGAATGATATTAATATACCATGTGACTACAGGTCTCTCTAACAGATTTATATTAATACACCATGTGACTACAGGTCTCTCTAACAGAATGATATTAATATACCATGTGACTACAGATCTAACAGAATGATATTAATACACCATGTGACTACAGGTCTCTCTAACAGAATGATATTAATACACCATGTGACTACAGATCTCTCTAACAAAATGATATTAATATACCATGTGACTACAGATCTAACAGAATGATAGTAATATACCATGTGACTACAGGTCTCTCTAACATAACGATATTAATATACCATGTGACTACAGGTCTCTCGGAACGATATTAATATACCATGTGACTACAGGTCTCTCTAACAGAATGATATTCATATACCATGTGACTACAGGTCTCTCTAACAGAATGATATTAATTTACCATGTGACTACAGATCTCTCTAACAGAATGATATTAATATACCATGTGACTACAGGTCTCTCGGAACGTTATTAATATACCATGTGACTACAGGTCTCTCTAACAGAACGATATTAATATACCATGTGACTACAGGTCTCTCTAACAGAATGATATTAATATACCATGTGACTACAGGTCTCTCTAACAGAATGATATTAATATACCATGTGACTACAGGTCTCTCTAACAGAATGATATTAATATACCATGTGACTACAGGTCTCTCTAACAGAATGATATTAATACACAATGTGACTATAGATCTCTCTAACAGAATGATATTAATATACCATGTGACTGCAGGTCTCTCTAACAGAATGATATTAATATACCATGTGACTACAGATCTAACATAATGATATTAATATACCATGTGACTACAGATCTCTAACAGAATGATATTAATATACCATGTGACTACAGATCTCTCTAACAGAATGATATTAAAACACCATGTGACTACAGATCTCTCTAACAGAATGATATTAATATACCATGTGACTACAGGTCTCTCGGAACGATATTAATATACAATGTGACTACAGGTCTCTATAACAGAATGATATTAATATACCATGTGACTACAGGTCTCTCGGAACGATATTAATATACCATGTGACTACAGATCTCTCTAACAGAATGATATTAATATACCATGTGACTACAGATCTCTCTAACAGAATGATATTAATATACCATGTGACTACAGATCTCTCTAAGAGAATGATACTAATACACCATGTGACTACAGATCTCTCTAACATAATGATATTAATATACCATGTGACTACAGGTCTCTCGGAACGATATTAATATACCATGTGACTACAGGTCTCTCTGAACGATATTAATATACCATGTGACTACAGATCTAACAGAATGATATTAATTTACCATGTGACTACAGATCTCTCTAACAGAATGATATTAATACACCATGTGACTACAGATCTAACAGAATTATATTAATATACCATGTGACTATAGGTCTCTCTAACAGAATGATATTAATATACCATGTGACTACAGATCTAACAGAATTATATTAATATACCATGTGACTACAGATCTCACTAACATAACGATATTAATATACCATGTGACTACAGGTCTCTCTAACAGAATGATATTAATATACCATGTGACTACAGATCTCTCTAACAGAATGATATTAATATACCATGTGACTACAGATCTCTCTAACAGAATGATATTAATATACCATGTGACTACAGATCTCTCTAACAGAATGATATTAATATACCATGTGACTACAGGTCTCTCTAACATAATTATATTAATATACCATGTGACTACAGATCTCTCTAACAGAATGATATTAATATACCATGTGACTACAGATCTAACAGAATTATATTAATACACCATGTGACTACAGATCTAACAGAATGATATTAATATACCATGTGACTACAGATCTCTCTAACAGAATGATATTAACATACCATGTGACTACAGATCTAACAGAATGATATTAATACACCATGTAACTACAGGTCTCTCTAACAGAATGATATTAATATACCATGTGACTACAGGTCTCTCTAAGAGAACGATATTAATATACCATGTGACTACAGGTCTCTCTAACAGAATGATATTAATATACCATGTGACTACAGATCTAACAGAATGATATTAATACACCATGTGACTACAGGTCTCTCTAACAGAATGATATTAATACACCATGTGACTACAGATCTCTCTAACAGAATGATATTAATATACCATGTGACTACAGATCTAACAGAATGATAGTAATATACCATGTGACTACAGGTCTCTCTAACATAACGATATTAATATACCATGTGACTACAGGTCTCTCGGAACGATATTAATATACCATGTGACTACAGGTCTCTCTAACAGAATGATATTAATTTACCATGTGACTACAGATCTCTCTAACAGAATGATATTAATATACCATGTGACTACAGATCTCTCTAACAGAATGATATTAATATACCATGTGACTACAGGTCTCTCGGAACGATATTAATATACCATGTGACTACAGGTCTCTCTAACAGAACGATATTAATATACCATGTGACTACAGGTCTCTCTAACAGAATGATATTAATATACCATGTGACTACAGATCTAACATAATGATATTAATACACCATGTGACTACAGGTCTCTCTAACAGAATGATATTAATACACCATGTGACTACAGATCTCTCTAACAGAATGATATTCATATACCATGTGACTACAGATCTCTCTAACAGAATGATATTAATATACCATGTGACTACAGATCTAACAGAATGATATTAATACACCATGTGACTACAGGTCTCTCTAACAGAATGATATTAATATACCATGTGACTACAGATCCCTCTAACAGAATGATATTAATATACCATGTGACTACAGGTCTCTCTAACAGAATGATATTAATATACCATGTGACTACAGATCTAACAGAATGATAGTAATATACCATGTGACTACAGGTCTCTCTAACAGAATGATATTAATATACCATGTGACTACAGATCTCTCTAACAGAATGATATTAATATACCATGTGAATACAGATCTAACAGAATGATATTAATATACCATGTGACTACAGATCTCTAACAGAATTATATTAATATACCATGTGACTACAGATCTCTCTAACATAACGATATTAATATACCATGTGACTACAGATCTAACAGAATGCTATTAATATACCATGTGACTACAGATCTCTAACAGAATGATATTAATATACCATGTGACTACAGATCTAACATAACGATATTAATATACCATGTGACTACAGATCTCTAACAGAATTATATTAATATACCATGTGACTACAGATCTCACTAACATAACGATATTAATATACCATGTGACTGCAGGTCTCTCTAACAGAATGATATTAATATACCATGTGACTACAGATCTCTCTAACAGAATTATATTAATATACCATGTGACGACAGATCTAACAGAATTATATTAATATACCATGTGACTACAGGTCTCTAACAGAATGATATTAATATACCATGTGACTACAGATCTCTCTAACAGAATGATATTAATATACCATGTGACTACAGGTCTCTCAGAATGATATTAATATACCATGTGACTACAGATCTAACAGAATGATATTAATATACCATGTGACTACAGATCTAACAGAATGATATTAATATACCATGTGACTACAGATCTCTCTAACAGAATGATATTAATATACCATGTGACTACAGGTCTCTCTAACAGATTTATATTAATACACCATGTGACTACAGGTCTCTCTAACAGAATGATATTAACATACCATGTGACTACAGATCTAACAGAATGATATTAATACACCATGTAACTACAGGTCTCTCTAACAGAATGATATTAATATACCATGTGACTACAGGTCTCTCTAAGAGAACGATATTAATATACCATGTGACTACAGGTCTCTCTAACAGAATGATATTAATATACCATGTGACTACAGATCTAACAGAATGATATTAATACACCATGTGACTACAGGTCTCTCTAACAGAATGATATTAATACACCATGTGACTACAGATCTCTCTAACAGAATGATATTAATATACCATGTGACTACAGATCTAACAGAATGATAGTAATATACCATGTGACTACAGGTCTCTCTAACATAACGATATTAATATACCATGTGACTACAGGTCTCTCGGAACGATATTAATATACCATGTGACTACAGGTCTCTCTAACAGAATGATATTAATTTACCATGTGACTACAGATCTCTCTAACAGAATGATATTAATATACCATGTGACTACAGATCTCTCTAACAGAATGATATTAATATACCATGTGACTACAGGTCTCTCGGAACGATATTAATATACCATGTGACTACAGGTCTCTAACAGAACGATATTAATATACCATGTGACTACAGGTCTCTCTAACAGAATGATATTAATATACCATGTGACTACAGATCTAACATAATGATATTAATACACCATGTGACTACAGGTCTCTCTAACAGAATGATATTAATACACCATGTGACTACAGATCTCTCTAACAGAATGATATTCATATACCATGTGACTACAGATCTCTCTAACAGAATGATATTAATATACCATGTGACTACAGATCTAACAGAATGATATTAATACACCATGTGACTACAGGTCTCTCTAACAGAATGATATTAATATACCATGTGACTACAGATCCCTCTAACAGAATGATATTAATATACCATGTGACTACAGGTCTCTCTAACAGAATGATATTAATATACCATGTGACTACAGATCTAACAGAATGATAGTAATATACCATGTGACTACAGGTCTCTCTAACAGAATGATATTAATATACCATGTGACTACAGATCTCTCTAACAGAATGATATTAATATACCATGTGAATACAGATCTAACAGAATGATATTAATATACCATGTGACTACAGATCTCTAACAGAATTATATTAATATACCATGTGACTACAGATCTCTCTAACATAACGATATTAATATACCATGTGACTACAGATCTAACAGAATGCTATTAATATACCATGTGACTACAGATCTCTAACAGAATGATATTAATATACCATGTGACTACAGATCTAACATAACGATATTAATATACCATGTGACTACAGATCTCTAACAGAATTATATTAATATACCATGTGACTACAGATCTCACTAACATAACGATATTAATATACCATGTGACTGCAGGTCTCTCTAACAGAATGATATTAATATACCATGTGACTACAGATCTCTCTAACAGAATTATATTAATATACCATGTGACGACAGATCTAACAGAATTATATTAATATACCATGTGACTACAGGTCTCTAACAGAATGATATTAATATACCATGTGACTACAGATCTCTCTAACAGAATGATATTAATATACCATGTGACTACAGGTCTCTCAGAATGATATTAATATACCATGTGACTACAGATCTAACAGAATGATATTAATATACCATGTGACTACAGATCTAACAGAATTATATTAATATACCATGTGACTACAGATCTCTCTAACAGAATGATATTAATATACCATGTGACTACAGGTCTCTCTAACAGATTTATATTAATACACCATGTGACTACAGGTCTCTCTAACAGAATGATATTAATATACCATGTGACTACAGATCTAACAGAATGATATTAATACACCATGTGACTACAGGTCTCTCTAACAGAATGATATTAATACACCATGTGACTACAGATCTCTCTAACAAAATGATATTAATATACCATGTGACTACAGATCTAACAGAATGATAGTAATATACCATGTGACTACAGGTCTCTCTAACATAACGATATTAATATACCATGTGACTACAGGTCTCTCGGAACGATATTAATATACCATGTGACTACAGGTCTCTCTAACAGAATGATATTCATATACCATGTGACTACAGGTCTCTCTAACAGAATGATATTAATTTACCATGTGACTACAGATCTCTCTAACAGAATGATATTAATATACCATGTGACTACAGGTCTCTCGGAACGTTATTAATATACCATGTGACTACAGGTCTCTCTAACAGAACGATATTAATATACCATGTGACTACAGGTCTCTCTAACAGAATGATATTAATATACCATGTGACTACAGGTCTCTCTAACAGAATGATATTAATATACCATGTGACTACAGGTCTCTCTAACAGAATGATATTAATATACCATGTGACTACAGGTCTCTCTAACAGAATGATATTAATACACAATGTGACTATAGATCTCTCTAACAGAATGATATTAATATACCATGTGACTGCAGGTCTCTCTAACAGAATGATATTAATATACCATGTGACTACAGATCTAACATAATGATATTAATATACCATGTGACTACAGATCTCTAACAGAATGATATTAATATACCATGTGACTACAGATCTCTCTAACAGAATGATATTAAAACACCATGTGACTACAGATCTCTCTAACAGAATGATATTAATATACCATGTGACTACAGGTCTCTCGGAACGATATTAATATACAATGTGACTACAGGTCTCTATAACAGAATGATATTAATATACCATGTGACTACAGGTCTCTCGGAACGATATTAATATACCATGTGACTACAGATCTCTCTAACAGAATGATATTAATATACCATGTGACTACAGATCTCTCTAACAGAATGATATTAATATACCATGTGACTACAGATCTCTCTAAGAGAATGATACTAATACACCATGTGACTACAGATCTCTCTAACATAATGATATTAATATACCATGTGACTACAGGTCTCTCGGAACGATATTAATATACCATGTGACTACAGGTCTCTCTGAACGATATTAATATACCATGTGACTACAGATCTAACAGAATGATATTAATTTACCATGTGACTACAGATCTCTCTAACAGAATGATATTAATACACCATGTGACTACAGATCTAACAGAATTATATTAATATACCATGTGACTATAGGTCTCTCTAACAGAATGATATTAATATACCATGTGACTACAGATCTCTCTAACAGAATGATATTAATATACCATGTGACTACAGGTCTCTCTAACAGAATGATATTAATATACCATGTGACTACAGATCTCTCTAACAGAATGATATTAATATACCATGTGACTACAGATCTCTCTAACAGAATGATATTAATATACCATGTGACTACAGATCTCTCTAACAGAATGATATTAATATACCATGTGACTACAGGTCTCTCTAACATAATTATATTAATATACCATGTGACTACAGATCTCTCTAACAGAATGATATTAATATACCATGTGACTACAGATCTAACAGAATTATATTAATACACCATGTGACTACAGATCTAACAGAATAATATTAATATACCATGTGACTACAGATCTCTCTAACAGAATGATATTAATATACCATGTGACTACAGATCTAACAGAATGATATTAATACACCATGTGATTACAGGTCTCTCTAACAGAATGATTTTAATATACCATGTGACTACAGATCTAACAGAATGATATTAATATACCATGTGACTACATATCTCTCTAACAGAATGATATTAATACACCATGTGACTACAGGTCTCTCTAACAGAATGATATCAATTTACCATGTGACTACAGATCTCTAACATAATTATATTAATTTACCATGTGACTACATATCTCTCTAACAGAATGATATTAATACACCATGTGACTACAGATCTCTCTAACAGAATGATATTAATATACCATGTGACTACAGGTCTAACAGAATTATATTAATATACCATGTGACTACAGATCTCTAACAGAATGATATTAATATACCATGTGACTACAGATCTCTCTAACAGAATGATATTAATATACCATGTGACTACAGATCTCTAACAGAATGATATTAATATACCATGTGACTACAGGTCTCTCTAACAGAATGATATTAAAACACCATGTGACTACAGATCTCTCTAACAGAATGATATTAATATACCATGTGACTACAGGTCTCTCTAACAGAATGATATTAATATACCATGTGACTACAGGTCTCTCGGAACGATATTAATATACCATGTGACTACATGTCTCTCTAACAGAATGATATTAATATACCATGTGACTACAGGTCTCTCGGAACGATATTAATATACCATGTGACTACAGATCTCTCTAACAGAATGATATTAATGTACCATGTGACTACAGATCTAACAGAATGATATTAATACACCATGTGACTACAGATCTCTCTAACAGAATGATATTAATACACCATGTGACTACAGATCTCTCAAACAGAATGATATTAATATACCATGTGACTACAGGTCTCTCGGAACGATATTAATATACCATGTGACTACAGGTCTTTCGGAACGATATTAATATACCATGTGACTACAGATCTAACAGAATGATATTAATACACCATGTGACTACAGGTCTCTCTAACAGAATGATATTAATATACCATGTGACTACAGATCCCTCTAACAGAATGATATTAATATACCATGTGACTACAGGTCTCTCTAACAGAATGATATTAATATACCATGTGACTACAGATCTAACAGAATGATAGTAATATACCATGTGACTACAGGTCTCTCTAACAGAATGATATTAATATACCATGTGACTACAGATCTCTCTAACAGAATGATATTAATATACCATGTGACTACAGATCTAACAGAATTATATTAATATACCATGTGACTACAGGTCTCTCTAACAGAATGATATTAATACACCATGTGACTACAGATCTCTCTAACAGAATGATATTAATATACCATGTGAATACAGATCTAACATAACGATATTAATATACCATGTGACTACAGATCTCTAACAGAATTATATTAATATACCATGTGACTACAGATCTCACTAACATAACGATATTAATATACCATGTGACTACAGGTCTCTCTAACAGAATGATATTAATATACCATGTGACTACAGATCTCTCTAACAGAATGATATTAATATACCATGTGACTACAGGTCTCTCTAACAGAATGATATTAATACACCATGTGACTACAAATCTCTCTAACAGAATGATATTAATATACCATGTGACTACAGGTCTCTCTAACAGAATGATATTAATATACCATGTGACTACAGATCTAACAGAATGATATTAATATACCATGTGACTACAGATCTCTAACAGAATGATATTAATATACCATGTGACTACAGATCTCTCTAACAGAATGATATTAAAACACCATGTGACTATAGATCTCTCTAACAGAATGATATTAATATACCATGTGACTACAGGTCTCTCGGAACGATATTAATATACAATGTGACTACAGGTCTCTATAACAGAATGATATTAATATACCATGTGACTACAGGTCTCTCGGAATGATATTAATATACCATGTGACTACAGGTCTCTCTAACAGAATGATATTAATATACCATGTGACTACAGATCTCTCGGAACGATATTAATATACCATGTGACTACAGGTCTCTCTAACAGAATGATATTAATATACCATGTGACTACAGATCTCTAACAGAATGATATTAATATACCATGTGACTACAGATCTCTCTAACAGAATGATATTAATATACCATGTGACTACAGATCTAACAGAATGATATTAATACACCATGTGACTACAGATCTTTCTAACAGAATGATATTAATACACCATGTGACTACAGATCTCTCTAACAGAATGATATTAATATACCATGTGACTACAGATCCCTCTAACAGAATGATATTAATATACCATGTGACTACAGATCTCTCTAACAGAATGATATTAATATACCATGTGACTAAAGGTCTCTCTAACATAATGATATTAATATACCATGTGACTACAGGTCTCTCGGAACGATATTAATATACCATGTGACTACAGATCTCTCTAACAGAATGATATTAATATACCATATGACTACAGATCTCTCTAACAGAATGATATTAATATACCATGTGACTACAGATCTCTCTAAGAGAATGATATTAATACACCATGTGACTACAGATCTCTCTAACATAATGATATTAATATACCATGTGACTACAGGTCTCTCGGAATGATATTAATATACCATGTGACTACAGGTCTCTCGGAACGATATTAATATACCATGTGACTACAGATCTAACAGAATGATATTAATTTACCATGTGACTACAGATCTAACAGAATTATATTAATATACCATTTGACTATAGGTCTCTCTAACAGAATGATATTAATATACCATGTGACTACAGATCTCTCTAACAGAATGATATTAATATACCATGTGACTACAGATCTCTCTAACATAATGATATTAATATACCATTTGACTACAGATCTAACAGAATGATATTAATATACCATGTGACTACAGATCTAACAGAATTATATTAATATACCATGTGACTACAGATCTCACTAACATAACGATATTAATATACCATGTGACTACAGGTCTCTCTAACAGAATGATATTAATATACCATGTGACTACAGATCTCTCTAACAGAATGATATTAATATACCATGTGACTACAGGTCTCTCTAACATAATTATATTAATATACCATGTGACTACAGATCTCTCTAACAGAATGATATTAATATACCATGTGACTACAGATCTAACAGAATTATATTAATACACCATGTGACTACAGATCTAACAGAATGATATTAATATACCATGTGACTACAGATCTCTCTAACAGAATGATATTAATATACCATGTGACTACAGATCTAACAGAATTATATTAATACACCATGTGACTACAGGTCTCTCTAACAGAATGATATTAATATACCATGTGACTACAGATCTCTAACAGAATGATATTAATATACCATGTGACTACAGGTCTCTCTATCAGAATGATATTAAAACACCATGTGACTACAGATCTCTCTAACAGAATGATATTAATATACCATGTGACTACAGGTCTCTCTAACAGAATGATATTAATATACCATGTGACTACAGGTCTCTCGGAACGATATTAATATACCATGTGACTACATGTCTCTCTAACAGAATGATATTAATATACCATGTGACTACAGGTCTCTCGGAACGATATTAATATACCATGTGACTACAGATCTCTCTAACAGAATGATATTAATGTACCATGTGACTACAGATCTAACAGAATGATATTAATACACCATGTGACTACAGATCTCTCTAACAGAATGATATTAATACACCATGTGACTACAGATCTCTCAAACAGAATGATATTAATATACCATGTGACTACAGGTCTCTCGGAACGATATTAATATACCATGTGACTACAGGTCTTTCGGAACGATATTAATATACCATGTGACTACAGATCTAACAGAATGATATTAATACACCATGTGACTACAGGTCTCTCTAACAGAATGATATTAATATACCATGTGACTACAGATCCCTCTAACAGAATGATATTAATATACCATGTGACTACAGGTCTCTCTAACAGAATGATATTAATATACCATGTGACTACAGATCTAACAGAATGATAGTAATATACCATGTGACTACAGGTCTCTCTAACAGAATGATATTAATATACCATGTGACTACAGATCTCTCTAACAGAATGATATTAATATACCATGTGACTACAGATCTAACAGAATGATATTAATATACCATGTGACTACAGGTCTCTCTAACAGAATGATATTAATACACCATGTGACTACAGATCTCTCTAACAGAATGATATTAATATACCATGTGACTACAGATCTCTCTAACAGAATGATATTAATATACCATGTGACTACAGATCTAACAGAATTATATTAATATACCATGTGACTACAGGTCTCTCTAACAGAATGATATTAATACACCATGTGACTACAGATCTCTCTAACAGAATGATATTAATATACCATGTGAATACAGATCTAACAGAATGATATTAATATACCATGTGACTACAGATCTGTAACAGAATTATATTAATATACCATGTGACTACAGATCTCTCTAACATAACGATATTAATATACCATGTGACTACAGATCTCTAACAGAATGATATTAATATACCATGTGACTACAGATCTCTCTAACAGAATGATATTAATATACCATGTGACTACAGATCTAACAGAATGATATTAATACACCATGTGACTACAGATCTTTCTAACAGAATGATATTAATACACCATGTGACTACAGATCTCTCTAACAGAATGATATTAATATACCATATGACTACAGATCTCTCTAACAGAATGATATTAATATACCATGTGACTACAGATCTCTCTAAGAGAATGATATTAATACACCATGTGACTACAGATCTCTCTAACATAATGATATTAATATACCATGTGACTACAGGTCTCTCGGAACGATATTAATATACCATGTGACTACAGGTCTCTCGGAACGATATTAATATACCATGTGACTACAGATCTAACAGAATGATATTAATTTACCATGTGACTACAGATCTAACAGAATTATATTAATATACCATGTGACTATAGGTCTCTCTAACAGAATGATATTAATATACCATGTGACTACAGATCTCTCTAACAGAATGATATTAATATACCATGTGACTACAGATCTCTCTAACAGAATGATATTAATATACCATTTGACTACAGATCTAACAGAATGATATTAATATACCATGTGACTACAGATCTAACAGAATTATATTAATATACCATGTGACTACAGATCTCACTAACATAACGATATTAATATACCATGTGACTACAGGTCTCTCTAACAGAATGATATTAATATACCATGTGACTACAGATCTCTCTAACAGAATGATATTAATATACCATGTGACTACAGATCTCTCTAACAGAATGATATTAATATACCATGTGACTACAGGTCTCTCTAACATAATTATATTAATATACCATGTGACTACAGATCTCTCTAACAGAATGATATTAATATACCATTTGACTACAGATCTAACAGAATTATATTAATACACCATGTGACTACAGATCTAACAGAATGATATTAATATACCATGTGACTACAGATCTCTCTAACAGAATGATATTAATATACCATGTGACTACAGATCTAACAGAATTATATTAATACACCATGTGACTACAGGTCTCTCTAACAGAATGATATTAATATACCATGTGACTACAGATCTAACAGAATGATATTAATATACCATGTGACTACATATCTCTCTAACAGAATGATATTAATACACCATGTGACTACAGGTCTCTCTAACAGAATGATATTAATATACCATGTGACTACAGATCTAACAGAATGATATTAATATACCATGTGACTACAGATCTCTCTAACAGAATGATATTAATACACCATGTGACTACAGGTCTCTCTAACAGAATGATATTAATACACCATGTGACTACAGGTCTCTCTAACAGAATGATATTAATATACCATGTGACTACAGATCAAACAGAATTATATTAATATACCATGTGACTACAGATCTAACAGAATTATATTAATATACCATGTGACTACAGATCTCTAACAGAATTATATTAATATACCATGTGACTACAGATCTCTCTAACAGAATGATATTAATATACCATGTGACTACAGGTCTCTCTAACAGAATGATATTAAAACACCATGTGACTACAGATCTCTAACAGAATGATATTAATATACCATGTGACTACAGGTCTCTCTAACAGAATGATATTAAAACACCATGTGACTACAGATCTCTCTAACAGAATGATATTAATATACCATGTGACTACAGGTCTCTCGGAACGATATTAATATACCATGTGACTACAGGTCTTTCGGAACGATATTAATATACCATGTGACTACAGATCTCTCTAACAGAATGATATTAATATACCATGTGACTACAGATCTCTCTAACAGAATGATATTAATACACCATGTGACTACAGATCTAACAGAATGATATTAATATACCATGTGACTACAGATCTAACAGAATGATATTAATATACCATGTGACTACAGGTCTCTCGGAACGATATTAATACACCATGTGACTATATGTCTCTCGGAACGATATTAATATACCATGTGACTACAGGTCTCTCTAACAGAATGATATTAATATACCATGTGACTACAGATCTCTCTAAGAGAATGATATTAATACACCATGTGACTACAGATCTCTCTAACATAATGATATTAATATACCATGTGACTACAGGTCTCTCGGAATGATATTAATATACCATGTGACTACAGGTCTCTCTAACAGAATGATATTAATATACCATGTGACTACAGATCTCTCTAACAGAATGATATTAATATACCATGTGACTACAGGTCTCTCGGAACGATATTAATATAACATGTGACTACAGATCTCTCTAACAGAATGATATTAATATACCATGTGACTACAGATCTCTCTAACAGAATGATATTAATATACCATGTGACTACAGATCTCTCTAACAGAATGATATTAATATACCATGTGACTACAGATCCCTCTAACAGAATGATATTAATATACCATGTGACTACAGATCTCTCTAACAGAATGATATTAATATACCATGTGACTAAAGGTCTCTCTAACATAATGATATTAATATACCATGTGACTACAGGTCTCTCGGAACGATATTAATATACCATGTGACTACAGGTCTCTCTAACAGAATGATATTAATATACCATTTGACTACAGATCTCTCTAAGAGAATGATATTAATACACCATGTGACGACAGATCTCTCTAACATAATGATATTAATATACCATATGACTACAGGTCTCTCGGAACGATATTAATATACCATGTGACTACAGGTCTCTCGGAACGATATTAATATACCATGTGACTACAGGTCTCTCTAACAGAATGATATTAATACACCATGTGACTACAGATCTCTCTAACAGAATGATATTAATACACCATGTGACTACAGATCTAACAGAATGATATTAATATACCATGTGACTACAGATCTCTCTAACAGAATGATATTAATATACCATGTGACTACAGATCTAACAGAATGATATTCATTTACCATGTGACTACAGATCTCTCTAACAGAATGATATTAATATACCATGTGACTACAGATCTAACAGAATGATAATCATTTACCATGTGACTACAGATCTCTCTAACAGAATGATATTAATACACCATGTGACTACAGATCTCTCTAACAGAATGATATTAATATACCATTTGACTACAGATCTAACAGAATGATATTAATATACCATGTGACTATATGTCTCTCGGAACAATATTAATATACCATGTGACTACAGATCTCTCTAACAGAATGATATTAATATACCATGTGACTACAGGTCTCTCTAACAGAATGATATTAATATACCATGTGACTACAGATCTCTCAGAATGATATTAATCCAACATGTGACTACAGATCTCTCTAACAGAATGATATTAATATACCATGTGACTACAGATCTAACAGAATGATATTAATATACCATGTGACTACAGATCTCTCTAACAGAATGATATTAATATACCATGTGACTACAGATCTAACAGAATTATATTAATACACCATGTGACTACAGGTCTCTCTAACAGAATGATATTAATATACCATGTGACTACAGATCTAACAGAATGATATTAATATACCATGTTACAACAGATCTCTCTAATAGAATGATATTAATACACCATGTGACTACAGATCCATCTAACAGAATGATATTAATATACCATGTGACTACAGATCTAACAGAATGATATTAATATACCATGTGACTATATGTCTCTCGGAACAATATTAATATACCATGTGACTACAGGTCTCTCTAACAGAATGATATTAATATACCATGTGACTACAGCTCTGTCTAACATAATTATATTAATTTACCATGTGACTACAGATCTAACAGAATGATATTAATATACCATGTGACTACAGATCTCTCTAACAGAATGATATTTAAACACCATGTGACTACAGATCTTTCTAACAGAATGATATTAATATACCATGTGACTACAGGTCTCTATAACAGAATGATATTAATATACCATGTGACTACAGATCTAACAGAATGATATTAATATACCATGTGACTATAGGTCTCTCTAACAGAATGATATTAATATACCATGTGACTACAGGTCTCTCTAACAGAATGATATTAATATACCATGTGACTACAGATCTAACAGAATGATATTAATATACCATGTGACTACAGATCTCTCTAACAGAATGATATTTAAACACCATGTGACTACAGATCTTTCTAACAGAATGATATTAATATACCATGTGACTACAGGTCTCTCGGAACGATATTAATATACCATGTGACTACAGGTCTCTATAACAGAATGATATTAATATACAATGTGACTACAGGTCTCTCGGAATGATATTAATATACCATGTGACTACAGGTCTCTCTAACAGAATGATATTAATATACCATGTGACTACAGATCTCTCTAACAGAATGATATTAATATACCATGTGACTACAGGTCTCTCGGAACGATATTAATATAACATGTGACTACAGATCTCTCTAACAGAATGATATTAATATACCATGTGACTACAGATCTCTCTAACAGAATGATATTAATATACCATGTGACTACAGATCTCTCTAACAGAATGATATTAATATACCATGTGACTACAGATCTCTCTAACAGAATGATATTAATATACCATGTGACTACAGATCCCTCTAACAGAATGATATTAATATACCATGTGACTACAGATCTCTCTAACAGAATGATATTAATATACCATGTGACTAAAGGTCTCTCTAACATAATGATATTAATATACCATGTGACTACAGGTCTCTCAGAACGATATTAATATACCATGTGACTACAGGTCTCTCTAACAGAATGATATTAATATACCATTTGACTACAGATCTCTCTAAGAGAATGATATTAATACACCATGTGACGACAGATCTCTCTAACATAATGATATTAATATACCATATGACTACAGGTCTCTCGGAACGATATTAATATACCATGTGACTACAGGTCTCTCGGAACGATATTAATATACCATGTGACTACAGGTCTCTCTAACAGAATGATATTAATACACCATGTGACTACAGATCTCTCTAACAGAATGATATTAATACACCATGTGACTACAGATCTAACAGAATGATATTAATATACCATGTGACTACAGATCTCTCTAACAGAATGATATTAATATACCATGTGACTACAGATCTAACAGAATGATATTCATTTACCATGTGACTACAGATCTCTCTAACAGAATGATATTAATATACCATGTGACTACAGATCTAACAGAATGATATTCATTTACCATGTGACTACAGATCTCTCTAACAGAATGATATTAATACACCATGTGACTACAGATCTCTCTAACAGAATGATATTAATATACCATTTGACTACAGATCTAACAGAATGATATTAATATACCATGTGACTATATGTCTCTCGGAACAATATTAATATACCATGTGACTACAGATCTCTCTAACAGAATGATATTAATATACCATGTGACTACAGGTCTCTCTAACAGAATGATATTAATATACCATGTGACTACAGATCTCTCAGAATGATATTAATCCAACATGTGACTACAGATCTCTCTAACAGAATGATATTAATATACCATGTGACTACAGATCTAACAGAATGATATTAATATACCATGTGACTACAGATCTCTCAGAATGATATTAATCCAACATGTGACTACAGATCTCTCTAACAGAATGATATTAATATACCATTTGACTACAGATCTAACAGAATGATATTAATATACCATGTGACTATATGTCTCTCGGAACAATATTAATATACCATGTGACTACAGATCTCTCTAACAGAATGATATTAATATACCATGTGACTACAGGTCTCTCTAACAGAATGATATTAATATACCATGTGACTACAGATCTCTCAGAATGATATTAATCCAACATGTGACTACAGATCTCTCTAACAGAATGATATTAATATACCATGTGACTACAGATCTAACAGAATGATATTAATATACCATGTGACTACAGATCTCTCTAACAGAATGATATTAATATACCATGTGACTACAGATCTAACAGAATTATATTAATACACCATGTGACTACAGGTCTCTCTAACAGAATGATATTAATATACCATGTGACTACAGATCTAACAGAATGATATTAATATACCATGTTACAACAGATCTCTCTAATAGAATGATATTAATACACCATGTGACTACAGATCCATCTAACAGAATGATATTAATATACCATGTGACTACAGATCTAACAGAATGATATTAATATACCATGTGACTATATGTCTCTCGGAACAATATTAATATACCATGTGACTACAGGTCTCTCTAACAGAATGATATTAATATACCATGTGACTACAGCTCTGTCTAACATAATTATATTAATTTACCATGTGACTACAGATCTAACAGAATGATATTAATATACCATGTGACTACAGATCTCTCTAACAGAATGATATTTAAACACCATGTGACTACAGATCTTTCTAACAGAATGATATTAATATACCATGTGACTACAGGTCTCTATAACAGAATGATATTAATATACCATGTGACTACAGATCTAACAGAATGATATTAATATACCATGTGACTATAGGTCTCTCTAACAGAATGATATTAATATACCATGTGACTACAGGTCTCTCTAACAGAATGATATTAATATACCATGTGACTACAGATCTAACAGAATGATATTAATATACCATGTGACTACAGATCTCTCTAACAGAATGATATTTAAACACCATGTGACTACAGATCTTTCTAACAGAATGATATTAATATACCATGTGACTACAGGTCTCTCGGAACGATATTAATATACCATGTGACTACAGGTCTCTATAACAGAATGATATTAATATACAATGTGACTACAGGTCTCTCGGAATGATATTAATATACCATGTGACTACAGGTCTCTCTAACAGAATGATATTAATATACCATGTGACTACAGATCTCTCTAACAGAATGATATTAATATACCATGTGACTACAGGTCTCTCGGAACGATATTAATATAACATGTGACTACAGATCTCTCTAACAGAATGATATTAATATACCATGTGACTACAGATCTCTCTAACAGAATGATATTAATATACCATGTGACTACAGATCTCTCTAACAGAATGATATTAATATACCATGTGACTACAGATCTCTCTAACAGAATGATATTAATATACCATGTGACTACAGATCCCTCTAACAGAATGATATTAATATACCATGTGACTACAGATCTCTCTAACAGAATGATATTAATATACCATGTGACTAAAGGTCTCTCTAACACAATGATATTAATATACCATGTGACTACAGGTCTCTCGGAACGATATTAATATACCATGTGACTACAGGTCTCTCTAACAGAATGATATTAATATACCATTTGACTACAGATCTCTCTAAGAGAATGATATTAATACACCATGTGACGACAGATCTCTCTAACATAATGATATTAATATACCATATGACTACAGGTCTCTCGGAACGATATTAATATACCATGTGACTACAGGTCTCTCGGAACGATATTAATATACCATGTGACTACAGGTCTCTCTAACAGAATGATATTAATACACCATGTGACTACAGATCTCTCTAACAGAATGATATTAATACACCATGTGACTACAGATCTAACAGAATGATATTAATATACCATGTGACTACAGATCTCTCTAACAGAATGATATTAATATACCATGTGACTACAGATCTAACAGAATGATATTCATTTACCATGTGACTACAGATCTCTCTAACAGAATGATATTAATACACCATGTGACTACAGATCTCTCTAACAGAATGATATTAATATACCATTTGACTACAGATCTAACAGAATGATATTAATATACCATGTGACTATATGTCTCTCGGAACAATATTAATATACCATGTGACTACAGATCTCTCTAACAGAATGATATTAATATACCATGTGACTACAGGTCTCTCTAACAGAATGATATTAATATACCATGTGACTACAGATCTCTCAGAATGATATTAATCCAACATGTGACTACAGATCTCTCTAACAGAATGATATTAATATACCATGTGACTACAGATCTAACAGAATGATATTAATATACCATGTGACTACAGATCTCTCTAACAGAATGATATTAATATACCATGTGACTACAGATCTAACAGAATTATATTAATACACCATGTGACTACAGGTCTCTCTAACAGAATGATATTAATATACCATGTGACTACAGATCTAACAGAATGATATTAATATACCATGTTACAACAGATCTCTCTAATAGAATGATATTAATACACCATGTGACTACAGATCCATCTAACAGAATGATATTAATATACCATGTGACTACAGATCTAACAGAATGATATTAATATACCATGTGACTATATGTCTCTCGGAACAATATTAATATACCATGTGACTACAGGTCTCTCTAACAGAATGATATTAATATACCATGTGACTACAGCTCTGTCTAACATAATTATATTAATTTACCATGTGACTACAGATCTAACAGAATGATATTAATATACCATGTGACTACAGATCTCTCTAACAGAATGATATTTAAACACCATGTGACTACAGATCTTTCTAACAGAATGATATTAATATACCATGTGACTACAGGTCTCTATAACAGAATGATATTAATATACCATGTGACTACAGGTCTCTCGGAATGATATTAATATACCATGTGACTACAGATCTCTCAGAATGATATTAATCCACCATGTGACTACAGATCTCTCTAACAGAATGATATTAATATACCATGTGACTACAGATCTAACAGAATGATATTAATATACCATGTGACTACAGATCTCTCTAACAGAATGATATTAATATACCATGTGACTACAGATCTAACAGAATTATATTAATACACCATGTGACTACAGGTCTCTCTAACAGAATGATATTAATATACCATGTGACTACAGATCTAACAGAATGATATTAATATACCATGTTACAACAGATCTCTCTAACAGAATGATATTAATACACCATGTGACTACAGATCTCTCTAACAGAATGATATTAATATACCATGTGACTACAGGTCTCTCGGAACTATATTAATATAACATGTGACTACAGATCTCTCTAACAGAATGATATTAATATACCATGTGACTACAGGTCTCTCGGAACTATATTAATATAACATGTGACTACAGATCTCTCTAACAGAATGATATTAATATACCATGTGACTACAGATCTCTAACAGAATGATATTAATATACCATGTGACTACAGGTCTCTCTAACAGATTGATATTAATATACCATGTGACTACAGGTCTCTCTAACATAATGATATTAATATACCATGTGACTACAGATCTCTCTAACAGAATGATATTAATATACCATGTGACTATAGGTCTCTCTAACAGAATGATATTAATATACCATGTGACTACAGGTCTCTCTAACAGAATGATATTAATATACCATGTGACTACAGGTCTCTCGGAACGATATTAATATACCATGTGACTACAGGTCTCTCTAACAGAATGATATTAATATACCATGTGACTACAGATCTAACAGAATGATATTAATATACCATGTGACTACAGATCTCTCTAACAGAATGATATTAATATACCATGTGACTACAGGTCTCTCTAACAGATTGATATTAATATACCATGTGACTACAGATCTCTCTAACAGAATGATATTAATACACCATGTGACTACAGATCTAACAGAATGATATTAATACACCATGTCACTACAGGTCTCTCTAACAGAATGATATTAATATACCATGTGACTACAGATCTAACAGAATGATATTAATACACCATGTGACT
This sequence comes from Salmo salar, assembly GCF_965601325.2. Classification (NCBI taxonomy): domain Eukaryota; kingdom Metazoa; phylum Chordata; class Actinopteri; order Salmoniformes; family Salmonidae; genus Salmo; species Salmo salar. Next base: position 14,499,166 of record NC_138302.1, read on the forward strand.
ACAGATCTCTCTAACAGAATGATATTAATATACCATGTGACTACAGATCTCTCTAACAGAATGATATTAATATACCATGTGACTACAGATCTAACAGAATGATATTAATATACCATGTGACTATAGGTCTCTCTAACAGAATGATATTAATATACCATGTGACTACAGATCTAACAGAATGATATTAATATACCATGTGACTACAGATCTCTAACAGAATTATATTAATATACCATGTGACTACAGATCTCTCTAACATAACGATATTAATATACCATGTGACTACAGATCTAACAGAATGCTATTAATATACCATGTGACTACAGATCTAACAGAATTATATTAATATACCATGTGACTACAGGTCTCTCAGAATGATATTAATATACCATGTGACTACAGATCTAACAGAATGATATTAATATACCATGTGACTACAGATCTAACAGAATGATATTAATATACCATGTGACTACAGATCTCTCTAACAGAATGATATTAATACACCATGTGACTACAGGTCTCTCAGAATGATATTAATATACCATGTGACTACAGATCTAACAGAATGATATTAATATACCATGTGACTACAGATCTCTAACAGAATGATATTAATATACCATGTGACTACAGATCTAACAGAATGATATTAATATACCATGTGACTATAGATCTAACAGAATGATATTAATATACCATGTGACTACAGGTCTCTCTAACAGATTGATATTAATATACCATGTGACTACAGATCTCTCTAACAGAATGATATTAATATACCACGTGACTACAGGTCTCTCTAACAGAATGATATTAATATACCATGTGACTACAGGTCTCTCAGAATTATATTAATATACCATGTGACTACAGATCTAACAGAATGATATTAATATAACATGTGACTACAGATCTCTCTAACAGAATGATATTAATACACCATGTGACTACAGGTCTCTCAGAATGATATCGATATACCATGCGACTACAGATCTAACAGAATGATATTAATACACCATGTGACTACAGGTCTCTCAGAATGATATCGATATACCATGCGACTACAGATCTAACAGAATGATATTAATATACCATGTGACCACAGATCCCTCTAACAGAATGATATTAATACACCATGTGACTACAGGTCTCTCAGAATGATATCGATATACCATGCGACTACAGATCTCTAAACAAATACAAGAGATAGTTAGTACATGAGAAAAGCAACAAAGTGAAAATAACGTTCTATTGGACATTCCTTCATTTTAGAACAAGAATTGTGACTGAAGGGGAATTCCAGATTGGTGTAGTCATAGCTGTACTGCTTGTATTATTATCCTGTCATAGTAATGGTTTGTATCTGGCACTAAGCAGTAGTGAACTATGAATGGGTGTGGTGCCTCTCAGCTTGGTTTCAGTTAAGGGAAAATGAAACTTAAATCCTCACCATCACAATATCATCATCAACAACATTAACTGAGGCAGCAGAGACAGACGGGACAAAGTAACAGGTAGGTGTTGAATGGTTTAATTTTATGAAATCAAGGATACCTGAACAATGTGTATGATAGGATACACGCTAACGTCCCAAGTACTGCTTTGTAAATGAGGAAAACATGGGGACATTCCTATATCTAGGAGATATGGACACATAAAAACTACCTACATAACTACCACAAAACTACCTACATACCTCCATTCATTTTTTTAAATGGTACCAGTTACTTTAGATGAGTCCCGTCACATACCATCGTGCTTGTGAGAATCTCCCCTTTCCATAGTGGGGTCATACTAGTGTGTAGCCCAAACCGTTCAGACTCTACAGACAGAAGTTGGTACATCGGCGGTACTGACTTCAGGCGAGTCTGTTAACACGTCTGGGGTTCGTAGAGAAAAACGAAGAACATCGTTTGTAGGCCAAACCGTTCAGACGCTACAGCCGTTTTAGTGAGAAGACCGATTTTCGCGATGCCTCATGGTCTGACAAACACCGCTGTATCTCGACGACCTTCCTCCACCGCAGATGCAGAATTCCGATATAGGCGGATTTGGTAGATTGAGAAGCATTGGAAAACAGAAAGGAAAACGCTGCACACTTTTCCATGACTTTGCCTACATCTCCAGCACCTGCGGAAAGTGCATGGACGTGCGTATGTTCTTCAGTTTTGAGATTGAGAAGCAGCCCATGCGAAACAACACATACAGTATCTTTAACTTAAAGTGATGGCTTTTAATGGGGATTTTTTTATTATGTAATGTAGATTGAAGCAAGGGTGAATCAATAGACTCGTTGTTTATTGTGAAACAGTTTGTTCTGTTTAATCTGTTATTGTGTTCTATGTTTATTATGTTCCATGTTCTGTGTTTATTCTGTCCTATGTTAATTCTCTTCTGTTCTGTGTTTTATTCTGTTCTATGTTAATTCTCTTCTGTTCTGTGTTTATTCTGTTCTATGTTTATTCTCTTCTGTTCTGTGTTTATTCTGTTCTGTGTTTATTCTGTTCTATGTTAATTCTCTTCTGTTCTGTGTTTATTCTGTTCTGTGTTTATTCTCTTCTGTTCTGTGTTTATTCTGTCCTATGTTAATTCTATTCTGTTCTGTGTTTATTCTGTTCTATGTTAATTCTCTTCTGTTCTGTGTTTATTCTGTTCTATGTTTATTCTCTTCTGTTCTGTGTTTATTCTGTTCTGTGTTTATTCTGTTCTATGTTAATTCTCTTCTGTTCTGTGTTATTTCTTCTTTATGATCTATGTTTATTCTTTTCTATGTTCATTGTTTATTCTGTTCTATGTTCATTGTTTAACCAGTAAACAACATCACTTCATTGTCTAATTTCAATGCTGTATTGTAGACACCCTCTTCATTGAGTTGAATTGAGATCAGGAATGACAACAGAGGAAAAGTACAACATTATGTCTTCAGGTGAGTGCTTTACCATGATTAAAACCCAAACTTCCCTTTCATATGGAAGAGGACAGTTCAGTAGTGATGCTGTACTATTGTAGTGTAACAGCTTCCCTATCCTATAGGAGAGGACAGTTCAGTAGTGATACTCTACTATTGTAGTCCAACAGAATGGGGGACATAAAACTGATAGGGATGCCAAAGTAAAAGATAACCACTTGTTTCGTTTTTATTCTTTAAAGTATCAATAAATGACAGATCTGCTGAATACTGTTAAATGCAGCAGAATCTAAATGATTAATACTCTGTGTGTATGTGTGTCACAGCTGCTGATATGCCAGATTGTGGGCCGATGGTGGTTATTGTTGGATTCCTGGCGTTAATCATTGGAATCGTTGCTGGAGTGAAACTGAAGGAGGCCATAGACCAGTTCATTCAACAACATCAATGGAAGGTCATTGCCTTGCTCACTGTTTTTGTTGTTGTTTGTATCGTGGTGGTTCTGAACTTGAAGAAACAGGAAGTATAGAGGGACATTAATCCCATTGAGAACTTGTGGTCAATCCTCAAGAGGCGGGTGGACAAACAAAAACCCACAAATTCTGACAAACTCCAAGCATTGATTATGCAAGAATGGGCTGCCAGTCAGGATGTGGCCCAGAAGTTAATTGACAGCATGCCAGGGCAGATTGCAGAGGTCTTGAAAAAGAAGGGTCAACACTGCAAATATTGATTCTTTGCATCAACTTCATGTAATTGTCAATAAAAGCCTTTGACACTTATGAAATGCTTGTAATTATACTTCAGTATTCCATAGTAGCATCTGACAAAAATATCTAAAGACACTGAAGCAGCAAACTTTGTGAAAATTAATATTTGTGTCATTCTCAAAACTTTTGGCTACGACTGTACAGTGCCTTGGGAAAGTATTCAGACCCCTTGACTTTTTCCAGAATTTGTGAGGTTACAGCCTTATTCTAAAATGTATTAAATCGTTTTTCCCCCTCATCAATCTACACATAATACCCAATAATCACAGAGCAAAAACAGTTTTTTAGATTTTTTTTGCTAATTTATTAAAAATAATAAACAGAAATTTCACATTTATATAAGTATTCAGCAATTACAGCCTTGAGTCTTCTATCGTATGACGCTACAAGCTTGGCACACCTGTATTTGGGGAGTTTATCACATTTTTCACTTCAAATCCACATTTTCTCCATGCTTCACAGTAGGGATGGTGCCAGGTTTCTTCCAGAAGTGAGGCTTGGCAATCAGGCCAGAGAATCTTGTTACTCATGGTCTGAGAGTCTTACGGTACCTTTTGGCAAACTCCAAGCTGACATGTGCCTTTTACTGAGGAGTGGCGTCCGTCTGGCCACTCTACCATAAAGGCCTGATTGGTGGAGTACTATAGAGATGGTTGTCCTTCTGGAAGGTTCTCCCATCTCCACAGAAGAGCTCTAGAGCTCTGTCAGAGTGACCATCAGATTCTTGGTCACCTCCTTGACCAAGGCCCTTCCCCCGATTGCTCAGTTTGGCCTGGCTGCCAGCTCTAGGAAGAGTCTTGGTGTTTCTAAACTTTTTCCATTTAAGAATGATGGAGGCCACTGTGGGACATTCCACGATGCAGGCAATTTTTGGTACCCTTCCCCAGATCTGTGCCTCGACACAATCCTGTCTCTGAGCTCTATGGACAATTCCTTCAACCTCATGGCTTGGTTTTTGCTCTGACATACACGATCAACTGTGGGACCTTATATAGACAGGTGTGTGCCTTTCCAAATCATGTCCAATCAATTGAATTTACCACAAGTGGACTCCAATGAAGTTGTAGAGGAAGATAAATGGAAATAGGATGCACCGGAGCTCAATTTTGAGTCTCATAGAAACATTTTAAAAAATATATATTTTATGAGCAAAAATGTCTAAGAACCTGTTTTTGCTTTGTTATCATGGGGTATTGTGATGTCATTATGGGGTATTGGGATCTCATTATGGGGTAAAAAGGGGGGTATTGTGTGTAGATTGCTGAGGACATGTTTTTATTTAATCCATTTTAGAATAAGGCTGTAACGTAACAAAATGTGGAAATTGTCAAGGGGTCTGAATACTTTCCGAAGGCACTGTACCTGTGTAAAAGTCAATTTAGCTTACAAAACATTTGCTTAGCAACCGGACACAAACACAATCTGTTGAACATATGTGAAGGTTACGGAAAAGCCAGTATGTTTGGCAATGACACAGATTAAAACCCATTCTGTTTAGCTAACATTACACTGTTGTAAAAATGACACGGATTATAAACCCATTCTGTTTAGTTAACATTACACTGTTGTAAAAATGACACAGATTATAAACCGGCCTCCTTCAGCTCCTTTGTCTGTCTCACAGGTACCCAGGTGAAGTTGACTTTCAGAAGGATGTTTGTGTTGTGGAGGTACATGTGGGTTTTTTCCCAAAAGGCACCCTATTCACTTTATAGTGCACTAGGGTCCTGGTAGAAAGTAGTGCACTAGGGTCCTGGTAGAAAGTAGTGCACTAGGGTCCTGGTAGAAAGTAGTGCACTATTAAGGGAATATGGTGCCATTTGTGACTCATCCTACATGAGCCGATGTCTCTTCTAAATCCAACACAACACATCCCTGAGTACCACTCTTAATGTTTTCAAGCATGGTGGTGGCAGCATCATGTTATGGGAATGCTTGTCATTGACAAGGACTAGGGAGTTTTTTTATGATAAAGAAACAGAATAGGTCAAAATCCTAGAGGAAAACCTGGTTCAGTCTGCTTTCCAACAGATACTAGGAGACATTCACCTAAAACAAAAGGCCAAATATACCCTGGAGTTGCTTACCAAGACGACATTGAATGTTCTTGAGTGGCCTAGTTACAGTTTTGACTTAAATAGGCTTGAAAATCTATGGCAAGACTTGAAAATGGCTGTCTACAACAACCAACTTGACAGAGCTTGAAGAATTTAAAAAATGAATCATGTGTGCAATCCAGGTCTATAAAGCTCTTAGAGACTTACCTAGAAACTGCCAAAGATGATTCTAAAATATATTGACTCAGGGTGCTGAAAACTTAAGTACATGTCATTTTTCTGTATTTCTTTTTTTAATACATTTGCAAAGATTTCTAAAAAGAAGTTTTCACTTTGTCATTGTGGGGTATAGTGTGTAGATGGGTGATCGAATTTTAAAATCAGTTTTCAATACAACAAAATGTAGAATACTTTCTGAAGGTACTGTATTCCACATTTTGACAAGGCTACTAGGCTACAAGGCTACTAGGCTACTTTTGCCTTCTTCCAATGAAATACTTCAACCACTAGCAACTGTGCATGTACATGGTGTAACGTTTGCGGGGAGGAAAGCACATTCTCACGTCATGTTCAGTTTCTTTTGCGTGAAAACTGGCGCACGCACATTTTAGCGTCTATTTTCTATGTGCCCACGGTTTATAGATGAGTTCCCAGCTGAGGAAGATAGAGGAGATGGTGAAGCAGAATGGACACTATTACACCAAGGAGATGTACCAGGAGGCTCAGAGGAAGATCAGAGAGGAGGAGGAGAGGAAATAGGAGGAGGAAGCTAGATAACAGGAGGAGGAGAGGAAATAGGAGGAGGAAGCTAGATAACAGGAAGAGGAGAAGTTAAGAGAAGATTAAAGTAAAATGGGAGAAAGAGAAAGTCTGAAGTTTCTAAGTGGAAAATACAAACTCTAGAAGCCTTTTTAAAACTGTATTTAAAAATACACTACAAATTTGCAACAAAAGAGTGATCAAATTAAGATCCTATATCTGTACATAATTAAATTCTCAAAGTAAACCATGTTTGAAATGGTACACTGGTTTAATTAAAAACCACTATCCTCTGTATTAGAACATGTTAATGATTCTAGTGGTCCCGTGTGGCTCAGTTGGTAGAGCATGGTGTTTGCAACGCCAGGGTTGTGGGTTCGATTCCCACGGGGGGACCAGTACGGAAAAAATGTATGAAATGTATGCATTCACTACTGTAAGTCGCTCTGGATAAGAGCGTCTGCTAAATGACTAAAATGTAAATTCTGAGAGATCAGAAAAGAATAGGAGGAACTATAGAAGTGTGGTTTGCATGTTGCTGGAGGAACTGGTTTTATGATGCAGAGGTGGCCAACAACTCTCACATTACTGAGCTGCCGGCTTGACACACACACTCACACACACAGTTTTGGAAAACTCCTAGCTCTGCCTTATTAATAATCTTGTGGTATCTACCTGTAGAGTAATTGTTAGGTATGACAGCAGCATTTCAAGAGAAACAAACTAATACATTTGTCACACTCATTTGTGTTGCCTTTAAGTTTGCTACAAACGTGTCAAATGTTTCTGGGCTTATTTTGTTAAAATTACAAAACAATTATGCCTATTTTATTTTATTTGACATGATATCCAATATCAATGACTAAGGAGATGCAGTACTACATATTTTCTATTGAAGAAATACTGTTGTGGGTCAAACACAAAGGGGATTCCAGTTCAACTAAGATGAACAAAAGTGTTGGTAGAACATCAAATCGTTAATCTGACATAAATTCATATCATACTACATTTGAGTCATTTAGCAGATGCTTTTTTCCAGAGCGATTTACAGGAGAGTTTTGGGTTAAGTGCCTTGATCAAGGGCATATCGACAGATTTTTCACCTAGTCGGCTCGGGGATTCCAACCGACGACCTTTTAGTTACTGGCCCAACATTTAACCGCTAGGCAACGTCACCCTCATATCACAATACCTTAAATATCCATACTTTTATATGTCATAAGATCTCATTTCTATATAAAGAACTTATTGATGGGAACAAAACATTTCATTAGTAGCTGTAACTTCTGTGGTCAGGAGATGAAACATTCAATCAGCATTCAACATTCAACCAAAAACACCTTATTCAATCTATTGTTTGGCCCAAAAAAACGCTGCAGCTAGTATTGCTAACCCACCTGCAACCGTTGCTAATAAGAAAAGTTCCCCCTCCTCCTGTCTCTTCTTCTCTTCTATTTCCTTCTGCCACCTTTCCTGTCTCTTCTCTTATTTTATTCTTCTCCTCCTTTCTCTGTGCATTCCTTAATAACTTCTCCTCCATCCTCCACACCACTTCCTCTCTCCTCTCTAATTCCCTCTCCCTCTCATTCATCTCCTCCTTTCTCTTCCTTCTCTCCTGGTACCTCTCCTCTAGGTAGTGTCCTCCTCCATCTCTTCTATCTTCTTCAGCAGCTCTGTGACCTGAGTGGTGTGGACCTCTGACTTACTGTTGAGAGCATAATGCCCTCCTCCACACACACTGATTGGTTGTTTAGTTGTTTCAGTCCTCTCAAAGTCCTCCCATTGCTTCCTGGTTAGTTTTTCTCTTCCGGTAAATAACACAATGGTGTATCTTAAGGCCTACTCACCAAAGTTTTCCTGGATCCACGGTGAAGCGTTCCTGTCTTCCTGTGTGAATCTCTCCAGCCTGATAACCAGAAGGAACACGTTGGGGCCTGGAGAAGAGAGAGAGAGATGCACCTTTTCATTTCCTCATTCAGTTGTTCTTCAGTCAGTGTTGTGCTGTAAATCCCAGGAGTGTCAATCACAGTGTCAATCACTCCTCCCCTCCACCTCTCTTTTCCCCAACACACACTTCCCTGATCCAGTCTCCTCTCTAAACACCTCTCTCCCCAGGATGGTGTTTCTTGTTGCACTCTTCCCTGATCCAGGCGTACCCAGCAGAACTATCCTCATGTTGGTGGAATCTGTTGTAGAACCAGTTTATCAAAGGACATAAACAAAGTTATGTAATCAAACCTCCTGATTGATCAGTAGACATTCACAATGCAACACTATAATATAATACTATAATACTCTAAGGCAATGTGACAGGTATGAACAGGTCAATGTGACAGGTATGAACAGGTAAATGTGACAGGTATGAACAGGTAAATGTGACAGGTATGAACAGGTAAATGTGACAGGTATGAACAGGTCAATGTGACGGGTAAGAACAGGTCAATGTGACGGGTAAGAACAGGTCAATGTGACGGGTATAAACAGGTCAATGTGACAGGTAAGAACAGGTCAATGTGACGGGTATAAACAGGTCAATGTGACAGGTAAGAACAGGTCAATGTGACGGGTATAAACAGGTCAATGTGACGGGTACATGTAGCCATCAAAACAACACAATATTAGAATGTAGCCATCAAAACAACACAGTTGTAGAATGTAGCCATCAAAACAACACAATATTAGAATGTAGCCATCAAAACAACACAATATTAGAATGTAGCCATCAAAACAACACAGTTGTAGAATGTAGCCATCAAAACAATACAATATTAGAATGTAGCCATCAAAACAACACAATATTAGAATGTAGCCATCAAAACAACACAGTTGTAGAATGTAGCCATCAAAACAACACAATATTAGAATGTAGCCATCAAAACAACACAATATTAGAATGTAGCCATCAAAACAACACAATTGTCACGTCCTGACCAGTATAGGGGTTATTTGAATTTGTAGGTTGGTCAGGACGTGGCAGAGGGTATTTGTTTTATGTGGTTCGGGGGTTATGTGTATTGTAGAGGGGTGTTTTATTTTTGTATTACGGGGTTTTGGTGTATGTTCTGGGTTTTGTATTCTAGGTTGGTTTTCTAGTTTGTTTATTTCTGTGTGGTCTGTGTGGCTCCCGATCAGGAACAGCTGTACGTCGTTGTTCCTGATTGGGAGTCATATATTAGTTGCTTGTTTTCACCTGGGGATTTGTGGGTAGTTGTATTTCGCACTGCTGTTATTATTTAGCCTGTGAAACTGTCGGTCTGTCGTTCTCTGTTTTCTTGTTTTTCTCGTGTTCACATTTAGTTAATAAAATAATATGATGAACATGCAACCCGCTGCGCCTTGGTCCTCTCTATTCCTACGACAGCCATTACAACAATATTAGAATGTAGCCATTAAAACAACACAATATTAGAATGTAGCCATCAGAACAACACAGTTGTAGAATGTAGCCATCAAAACAACACAGTATTAGAATGTAGCCATCAAAACAACACAATATTAGAATGTAGCCATCAAAACAACACAATATTAGAATGTAGCCATCAAAACAACACAGTATTAGAATGTAGCCATCAAAACAACACAATATTAGAATGTAGCCATCAAAACAACACAATATTAGAATGTAGCCATCAAAACAACACAGTTGTAGAATGTAGCCATCAAAACAACACAATATTAGAATGTAGCCATCAAAACAACACAGTTGTAGAATGTAGCCATCAAAACAACACAGTTGTAGAATGTAGCCATCAAAACAACAAAATATTAGAATGTAGCCATCAAAACAACACAATTATTACATTACATTTAAGTCATTTAGCAGACGCTCTTACTTACAAATTGGTGCATTCACCTTATGATATCCAGTGGAACAACCACTTTACAATAGTGCATCTAAATCTTTTAAGGGGGGGGGGGTTAGAAGGATTACTTTATCCTATCCTAGGTATTCCTTAAAGAGGTGGGGTTTCAGGTGTCTCCGGAAGGTGGTGATTGACTCCGCTGTCCTGGCGTCGTGAGGGAGCTTGTTCCACCATTGGGGTGTCAGAGCAGCGAACAGTTTTGACTGGGCTGAGCGGGAACTGTGCTTCCTCAGAGGTAGGGGGGCCAGCAGGCCAGAGGTGGATGAACGCAGTGCCCTTGTTTGGGTGTAGGGCCTGATCAGAGCCTGAAGGTATGGAGGTGCCGTTCCCTTCACAGCTCCGTAGGCAATCACCATGGTCTTGTAGCGGATGCGAGCTTCAACTGGAAGCCAGTGGAGAGAGCGGAGGAGCGGGGTGACGTGAAAGAACTTGGGAAGGTTGAACACCAGACGGGCTGCGGCGTTCTGGATGAGTTGTAGGGGTTTAATGGCACAGGCAGGGAGCCCAGCCAACAGTGAGTTGCAGTAATCCAGACGGGAGATGACAAGTGCCTGGATTAGGACCTGCGCCGCTTCCTGTGTGAGGCAGGGTCGTACTCTGCGAATGTTGTAGAGCATGAACCTACAGGATCGGGTCACTGCCTTGATGTTAGTGGAGAACGACAGGGTGTTGTCCAGGATCACGCCAAGGTTCTTAGCACTCTGGGAGGAGGACACAAGGGAGTTGTCAACCGTGATGGCGAGATCATGGAACGGGCAGTCCTTCCCCGGGAGGAAGAGCAGCTCCGTCTTGCCGAGGTTCAGCTTGAGGTGGTGATCCGTCATCCACACTGATATGTCTGACAGACATGCAGAGATGCGATTCGCCGCCTGGTTATCAGAAGGGGGAAAGGAGAAGATTAATTGTGTGTCGTCTGCATAGCAATGATAGGAGAGACCATGTGAGGATATGACAGAGCCAAGTGACTTGGTGTATAGCGAGAATAGGAGAGGGCCTAGAACAGAGCCCTGGGGGACACCAGTGGTGAGAGCGCATGGTGCGGAGACAGATTCTCGCCACGCCACCTGGTAGGAGCGACCTGTCAGGTAGGACGCAGTCCAAGCGTGGGCCGCGCCGGAGATGCCCAACTCGGAGAGGGTGGAGAGGAGGATCTGATGGTTCACAGTATCAAAGGCAGCAGATAGGTCTAGAAGGATGAGAGCAGAGGAGAGAGAGTTAGCTTTAGCAGTGCGGAGAGCCTCCGTGACACAGAGAAGAGCAGTCTCAGTTGAATGCCCAGTCTTGAAACCTGACTGATTAGGATCAAGAAGGTTATTCTGAGAGAGATAGCAGGAGAGCTGGCCAAGGACGGCACATTCAAGAGTTTTGGAGAGAAAAGAAAGAAGGGATACTGGTCTGTAGTTGTTGACATCGGAGGGATCGAGTGTAGGTTTTTTCAGAAGGGGTGCAACTCTCGCTCTCTTGAAGACGGAAGGGACGTAGCCAGCGGTCAAGGATGAGTTGATGAGCGAGGTGAGGAAGGGGAGAAGGTCTCCGGAAATGGTCTGGAGAAGAGAGGAGGGGATAGGGTCAAGTGGGCAGGTTGTTGGGCGGCCGGCCGTCACAAGACGCGAGATTTCATCTGGAGAGAGAGGGGAGAAAGAGGTCAAAGCACAGGGTAGGGCAGTGTGAGCAGGACCAGCGGTGTCGTTTGACTTAGCAAACGAGGATCGGATATCGTCAACCTTCTTTTCAAAATGGTTGACGAAGTCATCCGCAGAGAGGGAGGGGGGGGGGGGGGGAGGGGGAGGAGGAGACAATATTAGAATGTAGCCATCAAAACAACACAATATTAGAATGTAGCCATCAAAACAACACAGTTGTAGAATGTAGCCATCAAAACAACACAATATTAGAATGTAGCCATCAAAACAACACAGTTGTAGAATGTAGCCATCAAAACAACACAGTTGTAGAATGTAGCCATCAAAACAACACAGTTGTAGAATGTAGCCATCAAAACAACACAGTTGTAGAATGTAGCCATCAAAACAACACAATATTAGAATGTAGCCATCAAAACAACACAATATTAGAATGTAGCCATCAAAACAACACAGTTGTAGAATGTAGCCATCAAAACAACACAATATTAGAATGTAGCCATCAAAACAACACAGTTGTAGAATGTAGCCATCAAAACAACACAGTTGTAGAATGTAGCCCTAGAATGTAGCCAGTAAAACAACATAATATTAGAATGTAGTTTATGGAGAATGCATTCAGAATGGAGACCAATGAAAGGTAGCCATCAAAACAACTGACACATTCAGTTCTTCAACCCACGGTAATGTTGGAAGATTAGTGTATGATGGAGATAGTAGGAAATAGAATGTTACATAATTAAAACATTTTGTGAGTGCCCAAAGGTCACATTTAGCACAACTGTCATTGCGGAATGCTTTGCATCGTCATCACCCACTGGGCACAGACTTATGTTAGTTCAATGTCTAGTTTTGATTTACGTTTGATCGAGTTGTCAACTAACCGTGAATTCAAAGTGAAATCAGCAACAAATGCCACCATGTAATTGGATTTAAGTTAAAGGTTGGGTGAAAACACGACGAAATGCCTTTCACGTCATCCACTTTTTACAAAACCAATCGTTTTTTGCTTGAAATGACGTGGAAACAACGTTGATTCAACCAGTGGGTTGAATCAGAATGATCTGATCATGTACTTTTGGTGAACTAGTCATTAGTTCTTGTTAATGTTATTTTTAAGGATTTTACAGGGTAGGATAAAGGCCTTAAATTCAGTGGCCTGGGCTGTAACTCTCGTCACACAATATCTGAATACTTGGTCAGATGATATCAGGGAAAGATATAGCAGGATGAATGTCTCTTTTAATGCCGTCATGACTAACAGGTTCAGACCCATATCAGGACTGACTTAACAGAAGTAGGTTAGCACTGGTGATGAATATGAGGGTTTCATCTCTCTTGAAAAAATGATCTATATATTCTTTGTTTCTTGTCTCTCTTTATTGGGATTTTATTCACTTCCAAATGATTCATAATTAAAGTTGGATAAATGCATCAAGAAACAAGACACACCACTTAAGCCCTTCCATCTATACACTGTTTTATCCTCCAAATGTCTTTATAAAAGTAGATCCATATCCTACACATGGTGTCTCCCAGTAAGTCAGGGGCTCCACCTGTTCCTGACCAGTCCTGTTGTAAACCATATCACCGCCCCTGTCAACCCTCCCATGACAACACCCCCAAAACCACCTGTCAGAACCCCCATCAACAACCCCGTCACTATGGCGACGATGAGCTCCAATCTGTCGCTGACGATTCTCTGCCTGTCCTCCTTCCTCCACTGGTATCTGTAGCGCTCCCTCTCCTCCACCTCATTGGACCGCACTGGCAAGAGAAAGACACACCCCTCTTTACTCACAGGGGGAAACAGTCACCAAGGTGGAAGAGATCTATGTTCTTTGAGGGAAGTTAATGAAAAGAACCTCATAAATTCCTATTTGTATTGTACTGTACTGTGTTTTACTGTATTATAACTATTGTGAATAAGTATAATTAAGTAAATGGCACATATTATTTATTCAACGTATTTCACAAATCACCGTTAGATGGAGAGCTTTCACTAAAAGACTGAAAAGGAGATATTTCTATTTACGGAGAAAGATTAAGTAGCCTAAACACTGATCTGAGGTCAGCCTTGGTGTTTTAGTCCTACAAAGGTGGCCTGACAGGATTGGATAGGTTGGAGAAAGATGAAGTAGCCTAGACACTGATCTGAGGTCAGCCTTGGTGTTTTAATCCTACAAAGGTGGCCTGACAGGATTGGATAGGTTGGAGAAAGATGAAGTAGCCTAGACACTGATCTGAGGTCAGCCTTGGTGTTTTAGTCCTACAAAGGTGGCCTGACAGGATTGGATAGGTTGGAGAAAGATGAAGTAGCCTAAACACTGATCTGAGGTCAGCCTTGGTGTTTTAGTCCTACAAAGGTGGCCTGACAGGATTGGATAGGTTGGAGAAAGATGAAGTAGCCTAGACACTGATCTGAGGTCAGCCTTGGTGTTTTAATCCTACAAAGGTGGCCTGACAGGATTGGATAGGTTGGAGAAAGATGAAGTAGCCTAGACACTGATCTGAGGTCAGCCTTGGTGTTTTAGTCCTACAAAGGTGGCCTGACAGGATTGGATAGGTTGGAGAAAGATGAAGTAGCCTAGACACTGATCTGAGGTCAGCCTTGGTGTTTTAATCCTACAAAGGTGGCCTGACAGGATTGGATAGGTTGGAGAAAGATGAAGTAGCCCCAAGACACTGATCAGACTAACGTTTCCTTCCAATTGAAACAAAGGAATACAATATGTCATTTTTTGGGCAACCAAATTCACATAGAAATGTTAGTTATAGATCTTTCATTCTTATTGAAAGCAAGTTTAAGAAGCGGAAGATATGTTTTATGTGCGCTATTTCTATGCTTCCCTTCTTAAGTTTACCTTTTGCATCTTTTAGTTTCAGTTTGATACACCAGATTAAAACCATACACATTGGCCGTGTTCCAAAACTGTGATGTCACATGGGTAAATTGTGACTGATTGACTGATCTACAAATGATATTGCGCAGATATTTATGATGCAAGGTGATTTGTAGGTCAGTCAGTCTTGACACACACATCGTTACTCACAGGGGAGAGCGGTCACCAAGTTGCAATACATCTAAATTCTTTGAGGGAAGTGTATGAAAAATAACCGTATAAATACTATATTGTATTGTACTGTATTTTACTGTACTTTTACTATCAACTATTGTTAATAAGTTGACATTATAATTATATGGTAGAGATAATTTCATCAACAAATTTCACAATTCTCCACTAGATAGAGTGCTTTCTCTAAAATAGATATTTCTCTTTATGGCGAAAGATGAAGTAGCCCCCAGACACTGATCTGAGGTCATATTTGTGTTTTGGGCCTGTAAGTAGGCCCTGACAGGATTGGATAGGTGCAATCAAGGTGTAGAAATGTCCACAAAGCCTTTAAAAGAGTAAGATTGAACTACAGTACAGCTATAATACAGGTCCTAATGGCTGTCCTAGGATCAGATTACCCTGACTAAATAATAAACTAACCATTAAAGAGTAAGGTGGAACTACAGTACAACTTTAATACAGGTCCTAATGGCTGTCCTAGGATCAGATTACCCTGACTAAATAATAAACTAACCATTAAAGAGTAAGGTGGAACTACAGTACAACTTTAATACAGGTCCTAATGGCTGTCCTAGGATCAGATTACCCTGACTAAATAATAAACTAACCATTAAAGAGTAAGGTGGAACTACAGTACAACTTTAATACAGGTCCTAATGGCTGTCCTAGGATCAGATTACCCTGACTAAATAATAAACTAACCATTAAAGAGTAAGGTGGAACTACAGTACAGCTTTAATACAGGTCCTAATGGCTGTCCTAGGATCAGATTACCCTGACTAAATAATAAACTAACCATTAAAGAGTAAGGTGGAACTACAGTACAACTTTAATACAGGTCCTAATGGCTGTCCTAGGATCAGAATACTCTGACTAAATAATAAACTAACCATTAAAGAGTAAGGTGGAACTACAGTACAGCTTTAATACAGGTCCTAATGGCTGTCCTAGGATCAGATTACCCTGACTAAATAATAAACTAACCATTAAAGAGTAAGGTGGAACTACAGTACAACTTTAATACAGGTCCTAATGGCTGTCCTAGGATCAGAATACTCTGACTAAATAATAAACGAACCATTAAAGATGCAATGTGCAGAAAACACTTTGCTATTTCCTGGATACTAAAATTCTAATAGTTCTCCTAATTTCAGTTTATGTGACAAAACAAGCAGTCCCTGTGTAGAGAATCATTGTAACATCTAAAACGGTGTTAAATATATTTTCCATAACCAAAAATAATTTTATTTTCACCTGTTTGAAGCTGGTGTATAAAACCGAAAGTAAAAGACGCAAAACAACATTTTAAGAACGGGAAGCATAGAAATAGCACACATAGAACAGACATACCGCTTCTTAGACTTGCTTTCAATGAGAATGAAAGATCTATAACTCACATTTCTATTTGAATTTGGTCGTCTAGTCCAAAAAGTTACATATTGTAACTTAAAAGCGCTAAACCACATCTAACAGATATACAGTGGACAATATAGAATGTAGTATGTTGTTTAATGTTGAGTCACTCACCCACTGTAGGTTTCTGGAAAACAGGAGCGCTCTGTGCAGCTCTGACCAGTTCATTTTTGTAGCGTGGCTGCATTTGGCTCTGGACTCTATCTCCCATGGTCCTTTACGCTATTGTCCTCTGGCTTCTCCCTAGTGAGACTGGCTGATGAGGTGGGAAATAAACTAAAGTAAAAAATAATAAAAAGTAACACAATAACATAACAATAATGAGGCTATATACAGGCTATGTTATTGTGTTACTTTTTATTATTTTTTACTTTAGTTTATTTGGTAAATATTTTCTTAAAACTTCTTTGGGGTAGGGGGCAGTATTTGGAAGTTTGGATGAATGAGGTTCCCAATGTAAACTGCCTGTTGCTCAGGCCCAGGAGCTAGGATATGCATATGCATGGTAGTATTGGATTTAAAACACTCTACCCGTTCCAAAACTGTTAAAATAATGTCTTTGAGTATAACAGAACTGATATGGCAGGTGAAAACCTGAGGAAAAGCCATCCAGGAAGTGGGAATTTTTTAATGTGGGTGGTTTTCAATTGAAAGCCTATCGGCCATATAAGGGGTTAGGACCCAGATTGCAGTTAATTTCACATTTACATTTTAGTCATTTAGCAGACGCTCTTATCCAGAGCGACTTACAGTAGTGAATACATACATTTCATTTCATACATTATTTTTTATTTTTTGTACTGGCCCCCCGTGGGAATCGAACCCACAACCCTAGCGTTGCACACACCATGCTGGCGTAACAAACACCATGCTCTACCAACTGAGCCACAGGGAACTGAGCCACAGTTCCTATGGCTTCCACTAGATGTCAACAGTCTTTAGACATTGTTTCAGGCTTGTTTTCTGAAAAATGAAGAAGAATGAGACCTTTCTGTCCGGGGACTGGGCAATCATGCATTGCTGGTTTGCCCACATGACCGTGTGCACGCCCTTAGTTGTTTTTCCTTTCTATTGAATACGCTATTGTCCGGTTGAAATATGATCGATTATTTAGACAATTGACAACCTGAGGATCAATTATAAACATCGTTTGACATGTTTCAACAAACTTTACCGGTACTTTTAGGATGTATTCGTCTGCATGTTTTGACCGCCTTTGAGCCAGTGGATTACTGAACAAAACGCGCCAACATAACTGAGTTTTTGGGATATAAAGAGGGACTTTATCGAACAAAACGAAAATTCATTGTGTAGCTGGGACACTTGGCAATGCCACCAGAGGAAGATCTTCAAAGGTAAGTGATTTCTTTAATCACTATTTCTGACTTTCGTGAGGCTTCTGCTTTTTTGGAAAATGTTAGTAATACTTTTGTGTGCTGGGCGCTGTCCTCAGATAATCGCATGATATGCTTTTGCCGTAAAGCCTTTTTGAAATCTGACAAAGCCGTTGGATTAACAAGAAGTTAAGCTTTTAACTGATGGATGACACTTGCATTTTCATGAATGTTTAATATTACGAATAATGTCATTTGAATTTGGCGCTCTGCAATTTCACTGGATGTTGGCCAGGTGGGACGCTACCGTCCCACCTGCCCCAAAGTTAACTCTTATTGAACTGCACTGTTGGTGACGGGCTTGTAAGTAAGAATTTCACGGTAAGGTCTACACTTGTTGTATTCGGCGCATGTGACAAATAAAGTTTGATTTGATTACACACATCCTAGACTCTATCAGGTGAACCAACACATGTAGACTACACACATCCCAGAAATAGATCACCCCCCCAAAAAAAAATATCAAACATCAACGTTTATGACTCGTACACTAAGAGCATTTATATTATTTGAAATTGCTGCCATTTTATGCTTTCTCATTAGCTGATGCTAATCTTTAACATTCATTTTAATTGAGGCCATCCGATTTCTCCTGAGAGCAGCAGGATTTAGACAATATATTGCACTGAACATGGACTCAACTGAAATTTTAATCACTTTAGAATTATTAAAACATCCGACAAAGTTTTTGTTGGGGGTTAACAATACATTTTAAAAACTTTGGAGATTAAAACATTACCTCGCCTCACGGATCCTACGCTTATATTTTCAGCAGAGATACATTTGGAAATTGTTTATAAGCAATAAGTTATCTCTAAGGCTTTTCTTTGTAAAATTTCACATAAAATTGGTTTAAAGACACTAACTTTTAAAGTTTCAGATTTTAAGTACCTGTTTCAGGTGATCTGTGGCAAGACTGTAGTCCAAGGTGTTATCAAGATTTTTCCGGGACGTGATAACATCAATAAAACCTAAGGTTCAAAGTTGTTACCACTCCTGCAACAACAGAATATTAACACTTTAACTGCTGAAATACATGATGGGAGACATGAACTGAATCTAGAATGTTAACACTTTAACTGCTGAAATACATGATGGAAGACATGAAATGAATCTAGAATGTTAACACTTTAACTGCTGAAATACAGGATGGAAGACATGAACTGAGTCAGACAGTAATACAGAGAAGTACCATATGTAGAATGATAGTTTCATATAGTTAATGGAAAACACACAAACCCTTGACCCTTGTAGAAGCCTTGTCAGTCTGTGGGACATAGCGCTGCATTGTGTTGCTAATCTGTTACACATGTGTGTTTGCCCGTATGTGTGTGCATGCTAGTGTGTGTAGTGTGTGTGGGTGTATGGATGTGTGTGTGTGCCTGTGTGTGACATAGTGGCCAGCTGGGTGTTGCTCCCCTCCTACACTCTGCTGTGTAAAGCATGTGTATGTGTTTGCGTGTGTGTGTATGTGTTTGCGTGTGTGTGTATGTGTTTGCGTGTGTGTGTGTGTGTGTGTGTGTGTGTGTGTGTGTGTGTGTGTGTGCGTGCGTGCGTGCGTGCGTGCGTGCGTGTGCGTGCGTGCGTGTGACATCGTGCCCAGCCCAGCTGAGTGCTGCTCTCCTCCCACTCCTCTGTGTTAAGCTGTGCTCCAGTGAGACAGTCTGGTCAGTCTGTGTGTATGACAGAGGAATGAGCACACCATCACAGGCCTCTACTACTCCACAGTGTTACACTCCACAGGACAGACCTCTACTACTCCACAGTGTTACACTACACAGGACAGACCTCTTCATTCTGTCCACTGGTGCAGAGCAGCAGAGTCCTCTGGGGTTTGGAATAGTAAGTATTATCCTGATTATCTCTAACTGTTTTACTTCAGACGGACTGTTTTGATTCTGTTGCTTTCTGAAATGTGTAAGAGTCACAAGTTACTGTTTTTTTATGTTATTTTAATAACATGTTATCGCATGTTATCAGGCTAATATGTTGGGACATCATTTTAATATGTTGGAAATTGTTATTATGTGTGTATACATTAACATAAACATAGGTTCAGAGTAATTACAATGTATTTCTTCATCATGTCCTGGCAGGAATATTGTTGTTGCTGTTGACCCGTCTGAGGATGTGGAAGAGGAGGGGTTTATGTTGACCATCCCTGTTTCTACCACAAGACACAGAACTACTGGATATTCAGCCAAGAGGAAAGAGACAGATACATTCCTGCAACAATCCCGGGACGTACAAGAACACTTTATCAAGGGGAACTTCTGTCACCTGCAATCATTGTTTTGGGGAAGAGAGGAGATTTGAAACCGTCTTGACAACACTCATTATCTAGTGAAAACCAGGGAAAACACACCAGGCCCAGACCAGGCTCAGACCAGCCTCAGACCAGGCTCAGACCAGGCTCAGACCAGACCAGGCTCAGACCAGGCCCAGACCAGGCTCAGACCAGGCCCAGTTGCAAGCAAAGTTCTTGAACAGAACTGTTTGGGACTTTTGCACGTCGCCATGGCGTCCACAGGTCTGCAGCTACTTGGCCTCCTATTGGCCGTGATGGGCTGGGTGGGCGGGGCTCTCGTCTGCGCCGCCCCCTTGTGGCGAGTCTCCGCCTTCGCGGGCGGGGAGATCGTGATTGCCCAGGTTCTCTGGGAGGGGCTATGGATGACGTGTTTGTCCCAGAGTACGGGACAGATCCAGTGTAAGACTTACGACTCTACCCTGGCCCTCCCCATCTCAGCCCAGGTGTCCCGTACCCTCTCCGTGCTCTCCCTCCTCCTCTGCCTCTTCGCACTCCTGCTTGGCGTGGCTGGGGCTAAGTGCACCAAGTGTCTAGGGGAAGGAGCCTACTCGTCCAAGGCTAGGCTAGCCCGCGTGGCTGGGGCTCTGTTCTTCTTCTCTGGGCTGCTCTACCTGATACCCATCTGCTGGACGGCCTATGCCGTGGTCAGGGATTTTTACGATCCAAAAGTCGCCGCGCCGCTGAAGAGAGAGTTAGGCCCCGCCTTGTATCTAGGCTGGGGGGCGGGAGTTCTGCTGCTGGTGGGAGGGGCTCTGCTGAACGCAGGCTCCTCCCCTCCAGCGGTTAGGGAAACGCCTACTTTTGGGGGAGGTGGGAGGAGTAACCCACTGCCTGTGGTGGTAGAGGAGAAGGAGTATGTCTGAACCGTGCCACACCAGGGTTGTGTTCATTACGTTGAGAGAAAATGGACTGAAACAGGGAGGGACTACCTGAACGTGTCCAATAAGAAATGTTCATTTTCGTTGTCCATTGTAAAACATTTTGCAACGTTATGCCCTAATGAATACAACTTCGTCACTAAACTCTCAGTGAAGGAGAGACAGGTCAAAATGTAAATAAGAAAATGCTTATGATTACATTTCAGAAAATTTGCATGATTATTCTCCATTTCTTAAGACCATTTGTAGACAGCTTTGTTATTTTGCTATGACATCATCTTCTAGTTGTTTTTATTATGACATCATCTTCTAGTTGTTTTCATTATAACATCATCTTCTAGTTGTTTTCATTCTGATTTGAGTTTTCTGTGTTAACTTCTTCTTGGTGAGTGTAATTTATAAATGAAATAATAAAGTGTTTTACAACATGTTTGTAATTGCTACTACACTCATATATTTACAAGTTATTTGTTTTAGCTACTGCACTCATATATTTACAAGTTATTTGTTTAGCTACTGCACTCATATATTTACAAGTTATTTGTTTTAGCTACTGCACTCATATATTTACAAGTTATTTGCCAGAGTAGAAGGACAATGTGTGATGCACTTGTGTCAGTGTGGGAGGTGAAATGCATTGTGGGATGTGTTAATAACTAAGTGTTTATTAATGGGACATAACTGGCATCGCTCAGATTCCACTCTGCCCCCTCTCTCTCTCTCTCTCTCTCTCTCTCTTTCTTTCTTTCTCTCTCTCTCTCTCTCTCTCTCTCTCTCTCTCTTTCTTTCTCTCTCTCTGTGTGTGCTTATGTCTGACATGTGTTTGTGTGTATGCCAGACTCCTTGTGTGGGCAGTGTGTGTGTGTGTGTGTGCATGTGCGTGTATGTTTTGGAGAGCCCACATGTAGGCAGTGTTTGTGTGTGTGTGTGTGTGTGTGTGTGTGTGTGTGTGTGTGTGTGTGTGTGTGTGTGTGTGTGTGTGTGTGTGTGTGTGTGTGTGTGTATTTGTGTGTTGTATACAGAGTGGTTATACAGTAGCACAAAGGCAGAGTACAGGACACAGACAAAGACCATCTGTATAACATGTGCCAGGACACGAGTCCCCCCCACCATATTAACCCAGTCACGTGAACACGTACGACATCATAGAAACAGAATCTATAGACCGGGCTCTCCCCATTCAAGTCAATGAAAGTTCCAGGGATAGAGGTTCCAAGCCATTTCTAGAGATTCTATTTCTATGATACTTCCATACAACAACAATGGACTCTGTTATTACAGGGCTTTCCAGACCTGCGTTAAAATACTATCTGAAATCTTTCAAAAATGATTTAGCGATTGGTGTGGTGGGAGGGCTGCCATCTTATCGGCTCTTAACCAATCATGCTATTTTGTTTGTCTTTTTGCGTTGTTGGTAACTAGTTTTGTACATAATGTTGCTGCTACCGTCTCTTATGACCGAAAAGACCTTCTGGACATCAGAACGGGGACTACTTACCTCAAACTGGACGAGGAGTTCTTCTTCAATGAGTCGACGCGAGGGATATACTACAGACACCCGACCAGGCCCAATCCCCGTGATTCGCTGGAAAAGGAAACGTAGGTTTTCGCGGAAAAAGATCAGGATGCCTTGCGAGGATTAAGTGACGAGTGGCTAATCTGCCCTTACCTTCCGTTCTGCTAGCTAACGTTCAATCGCTGGAAAATAATTGGGACAAACTGAAAGCATGTACTAATATATCCTACCAATGGGACATTAAAAACTGTAATATCTTATGTTTCACTGAGTCGTGGCTGTATGACGAAATTAAGAACATACAGCTGGTGGGTTATACACTCTATCGGCAGGACAGAACAGCAGCCTCTGGTAAGGCACGGGGTGGGAGCCTATGCATTTACGTAAACAACAGCTGGTGCACGATATCTAAGGAAGTCTCAAGGTATTGCTCACCTGAGGTAGAGTATCTCATGATAAGCTGTAGACTACGCTATCTACAGAGAGAGTTTTCTTCTGTATTTGTCGTAGCTGTCTACATACCACAACAGACCGAGGCTGGCACTAAAACCACACTAAATGAGCTGTATTCCCCCATAAGCAAACAGGAAAATGCTCATCCAGAGGTGCCGTTCCTAGTGGCAGGTGACTTTAATGCAGGGAAACTTAAATCAGTTTTACCTCATTTCTATCAACATGTTAAATGTGCAACCAGAGGGCAAAAAAATCTAGACCACCTTTACTCCACACACAGAGACGCGTACAAAGCTCTCCCTCGCCCTCCATTTGTCAAATCTGACCATAACTCTATCCTCCTGATTCCTGCTTACAAGCAAAAGTTAAAACAGGAAGCACCAGTGACTCGGTCTATAAAAAAATGGTCAGATGAAGTACAGACTGGAATATGTTCCGGGATTCTTCCGATGGCATTAAGGAGTACACCACATCAGTCACTGGCTTTATCAATAAGTGCATCGAGTACGTTGTCCCCACAGTGACTGTACGTACATACCCCAACCAGAAGCCATGGATTACAGCCAACATTCGCACTGAGCTAAAGGGTAGAGCTGCTGCTTTCAAGGAGTGGTACTCTAAACTGGAAGCTTATAAGAAATCCCACTATGCCCTCCGACGAACCATCAAACAGGCAAAGCGTCAATACAGGAATAAGATCGAATCATAATACACCGGCTCTGACGCTCATCGGATGTGGCATGGCTTGCAAACTATTACAGACTATAAAGGGAAGCACAGCCGAGAGCTGCCCAGTGACACGAGCATACCAGACGGGTTAAATAACTTATATGCTCGCTTCGAGGCAAGTAACACTGAAACATGCATGAGAGCATCAGCTGTTCTGGACAACTGTGTGATCACGCTCTCCGCAACCGATGTGAGTAAGATCTTTAAACAGGTCAACATTCACAAGGCTGATGGGGCAGACAGATAACCAGGACCTGTACTCGGAGCATGCGCTGACCAAATGGCAAGTGTCTTCACTTACATTTTCAACCTCTCCCTGTCTGAGTCTGTAATACCTACATGTTTCAAGCAGACCACCATAGTTCCAGTGCCCAAGAACACTAAGGTAACCTGCCCAAATGACTACCGATCCGTAGCACTCACGTCTGTACCCATGAAATGCTTTGAAAGGCTGGTCATGGCTCAAATGCAATAGCAATCTCTATTGCACTCCATACTGCCCTTTCCCACCTGGACAAAAGGAACACCTATGTGAGAATGCTATTCATTGACTGCAGCTCAGCGTTCAACACCATAGTGCCCTCAAAGCTCATCACTAAGCTAAGGACCCTGGGACTAAACAGCTCCCTCTGCAACTGGAACCTGGACTTCCTGACGGGCCGCCCCCAGGTGGTAAGGGTAGGTAACAACACATCCACCATGCTGATCCTCAACACGGTGGCCCCTCAGGGGTGCGTGCTCAGTTCCCTCCTGTGCTCCCTGTTCACCCACGACTGCACATCCAGGCACAACTCCAAAACCATCATTAAGTTTGCTGGTGTGGTCGGCCTGATCACCGACAACGATGAGACAGCCTATAGGGAGGAGGTCAGAGACCTGACTGTGTGGTGCAAGGACAACAACCTCTCCCTCAACGTAATCAAGACAAAGGAGATGATTGTGGACTACAGGAAAAGGAGCACCGAGCATACCCCCATTCTCATCGACGGGGCTGTAGTGGAGCAGGTTGAGAGCTTCAAGTTCCTTGGCGTACACATCACCAACAAACTAAAATGGTCAAAGCACACCAAGACAGTCATGAAGAGGGCACGACAAAACCTGTTCCCCCTCATGAGACTGAAAATATTTGGCATGGGTCCTAAGAGCCTCAAAAGGTTTTACAGCTGCACCATCGAGAGCATCCTGAAGGGTTGCATCACTGCCTGGTATGGCAACTGCTCGGCCTCAGACCGCAAGGCACTACAGAGGGTAATGCGAACGACCAAGTACATCATCGGGGCCAAGCTTCCTGCCATCCAGGACCTCTATACCAGGCGGTGTCAGAGGAAGGCCCTAAAAATTGTCAAAGACCCCAGCCACCCTAGTCATAGACTGTTCTCTCTGCTACCGAACGGCAAGCGGTACCGGAGCGCCAAGTCTAGGTCCAAGAGGCTTCTAAACAGCTTCTACCCCAACCTCCATCTCCTCATTCAAGGAATCAATCATGGACACTCTTACTGACAGTTGTGGCTGCTTCGCGTGATGTATTGTTGTCTCTACCGTCTTGCCTTTGTGCTGTTGTCTGTGCCAAATAATGATTGTACCATGTTTTATGCTCCTACCATGTTGTGCTGCTGCCATGTTGTGTTGCTACCATGTTGTTGTAATGTTGTGTTGCTACCATGCTGTGTTGTCATGTGGTGCTGCCATGCTATGTTGTTGTCTTAGGTCTCTCTTTATATAGTGTTGTGGTGTCTTGTTGTTGTGATGTGTGTTTTGTCCTATATTTTTATTTTTATTCCCAGCCCCCATCCCCGCAGGAGGCCTTTTCCCTTTTGGTAGGCTGTCATTGTAAATAAGAATGTGTTCTTAACTGACTTGCCTACTTAAATAAAGCTTGAATATATATATTTGGGGGGAAAAAGGTCTGGTGCTTTCCTCTGGGTCTCAAAGCGCTTTAATAAAACATAACCCCATCCACTACCAATGTAACCTTTTATTTAACTAGGCAAGTCAGTTAAGAACAAATTCTTATTGACAATGATGGACGACGCTGGGCCAATTGTGTGCCGCCCTATGGTACTCCCAATCATGGCCGGTTGTGATACAGCCTGGAATCAAACCAGGGTATCTGTAGTGACACCTCAAGCACTCAGATGAAGTGCCTTAGACCGCTGAGCCACTCGGGAGCCCGAAATGTGGTATATCTGAGAAATGAACAACAGCCATGTTGTGGAACTACTATTAGCAATCACCTCATAAAATGGCAAAGACAATTGCGCTTTTACACTTTGACTATTTCTGTGACAATATTTACAGGGAAGGCCTCTAGGCCTAAACCAAGCTACAGTTCTCCTGTATATCCACAAGGGGGCAGTAGATGTGTATTTTTTCACAGGAACAAAGTCCTCTTTCACGCAGAGAGAGTGGGTGTATCTCAATAGTCTAGTGGCTGACTCTCCTTGTCTCTCCGCTTGCCTTTGTGCTGATCTCAAAATACAAGATAGGATAGCATACAGATAGCAATGTGAAGGATGGCTAATGGGCATTTGTCAAGTTATCTCATGCTCTATGCAGATGAAGGAAAGGAGACAGAAAAGGTTAGGAAGCCAAGCCAGACTATTGAGATGCATCCCCTACTGGACAAGCATCTCCATTGTTACTGAAACAGCATGGGGATTTTAAAGGGTCACATTCCGTAGTGAGTTGTTCTATGTTCAGGGAAGCAAAGAAGAGACCAGTTAACTAGTCTCCTTATGAGCACAAGACATGGACATTACATTTTTGGTTGAAAAGGTCAGACACAGTTAAGCAATGTTAAATTCAATGAACCTGGACTAGCCTATCAAATGCTATGTGCTTGTTGTGACCTCAAGACAAGTATCCGTGTGTAAGGGCATGTTAATTTGGACCAGTGACCAAAGTTCCAGCGCTTAAAAAGAACTCCTTGCACCAGACAGGAATGTTACAGTGCGCAAAGAGATTCCAACCATGTCAGGAGCGTGCACACTCACAGATTGGGTCAACTTGCACCACCACCTCTATCCCACACACAATAACAACTAATTGAAAGTGTATATTTAAACACAGGGCATGTGGCCTTCTGTGTGACTCTTTAACAATGTTCTGATGAGTATTTGTCCTGGGGAATGCGAGGCGAGCTGGCGCGAGGTCAGCTTTACATAGAGGCATTTTGGGAACAACGGTGGCTTTTAAACACGGTGAAGTGTTTGACATAAGATGTCCAGTTGTACTTTTACATGGTTATGTGTTGTTTTAGTAGCCTTCTGAGAAACGGCTCTAGGTATTGTCTAACGCTCGCCAACAGGCTGCCAAGTGACGACTGCATTGAAAAAGACACGTGTAATGGGTTACATTTTGGCTACAGTCAATGCGGATGTTATTGCATCTGTGACGGATGACACGAACAGCTCTCGGTCAAAAGCAATGCCAGAAAGTGCGGGGAACAATAACAGCAGAATAGATACTTTGTAACCAGTTTCAAATGGTTTCATCTAACCATTCGTTATCACGGATACAATGTATCGCCGCTTGACTCCGTTGAAAAAGAAAGTTTCCTCGCTAGAGAATGTTGGAGAAGGTTTCCCTTAAAGCGACAGAGTACTTGTACACTGTGTCTGGTTGGGTAGCTGACGACTTGAGGGTGTCCTGTCTCTTTAAGAACAACGAGGGGACTAGAGAAACCGGTGACTTTTTCAGTTTTGACGTTTGCAAAAACAACCTGCAGAAAAGAAATAGTCGAGCGGCGACGGACTGGCTAGCTCGAGCCCGAGGAGGCAGTTCCTCAGCCCCGGGTAGCAATTGGCTGCGCGTGCACACACTGCGACTCCCCTCTTCTCTCTCTGTCGATCCATTTCCTATCACGCGTTCTGTAAAATTGCCTACACGCACACACACACGCACGATGTGTTTTGCGTGTGTATGCGTACACCGGAACTCAAAGTCCGTCGGTGGCGTCGGCAAATTTGAAGATTAACGAGGTTATCCTCCATTCGACCCGCGGAGAGATAGAGAGAGAGGACCAGAAAGCACAGACTGCTGCGCCGATCTACTTGCGTGTCGAGGCGGAAAGGGAGCTTGGCTCTGGCCAGCTGCGTTGTTGGACTGGATCGAATTGGACTCAGTGAAGAGCAGTAGGACTATATAAAGCCGGGGGGGAATATGACCGATAAACGGATGTCGCGGTGGTATTTCGGGGGGCTCGCCTCCTGCGGGGCTGCCTGTTGCACCCATCCTCTGGACCTCATCAAAGTAAGTGCTGGAGAGAGAAACCTATAACCCCCTAGCAGGATTATAGCCGACCTACGGAGGCTGCAGGCCCGCTAGTCAGCCAGCTGTTTACCTGGGAAACTAGGGACAACATCTGCCCTAATTTCATCCTATGTTATAAAAGACTAAACGGGCTACTGGGATCTATCCAAACTGAACACAGCGCCCTGCTGATGATTGGAGAAAATAGGACGGAAAATTAAAGTTGGTCAGTCTCTCTCTCTCTCTCTCTCTCTCTCTCTCTCTCTCTTTCCCTCTCTCTCTCGTCTAGCTTAGTCACGCGTGTGTGTGTGTGTGTGTGTGTGTGTAGTCTGTGTCCCGCGGGAGCTCTCCGGTTCACCGCGCCGCTACGGTGCAGAGTAAACAGGGTTTGGCCTAGTCGAACTGTAGCGTTATAGCCGTCTCATATTACGGATAACTCACAGTAGTAGTAACCACATGCTCTACTGTTGTCATTGAGCATGTACAGACCAGGGTCATCTTGAAGTCAAGAATAGCACACACAGAATGACATATCCTAACCCTACAGTAGGCCTGTGTGCGGTATAGCGTGTGTAGGCTTAATTAACAAGCCTGATTAACACTGCAGGTCCAAGCTGAACTGTACTGGCCTGTTAATGCATCCAGCATAGTTTGTGGAACCGTCCTGGAAAGTGAAGGAAAATCCACAATACCAGAGCCAGCACAGTATGGTTGTGTAACAGGCAACATAATGACAGATGCATACAAGTAGGTCAGTGTGTAGTATAATTATATAGACATGGTATGGAATTACAGGACTAACTAGCAGTCTTAAAGCAGCTGTTAACTCTAGGGCTTCCTGTGTGTAGCGTCTCTGTGTTTGAGTGTACTAAGAGGTCTGGGCCTTTATGGCACAGGTGGTAGTCCACCAGGCAGGCCTGTAACTGCAGGGTTGCTGGTTCAAACCCTGCTCCAGATGCTTTCTCTTCGATCGCTTTATGTGTATGGGTAGTGGGAGGAGCTAGTGTTGGACAGAGGGTAGTGGGAGGAGCTAGTGTTGGACAGAGGGTAGTGGGAGGAGCCAGTGTTGGACAGAGGGTAGTGGGAGGAGCTAGTGTTGGACAGAGGGTAGTGGGAGGAGCTAGTGTTGGACAGAGGTGTGTGTAGAGTTGATAGTGTAGCCTAGACAGCCTGTCTCAACTCGCCTACTAAGAAAAGTCTAAAGGTGTATAATTACTTTGTTGGAGAGTCCCACACACACACACCCATACAGCACACACACCCATACACAAACACAGCATAATTAACACTGACAGAGAGAGAGTGTGAGACAGAGAGAGAGTGTGTAATCCTGTAATGATAGTTCCATTAGTGCTGTATGGACTCTGTTCCAGAGATAGGTATATAGAACCTGAGTGTTTCAGGCAGAATGATCAGTGTACCGGTAAGCATGTTATTAGTGCACTACTTTTAACCAGAACCCTATGTGTCCTATAGGGGATAGGGTGCCATTTGGGACACAGGGTAGCAGTGATCGGCAGTGTTCTGAAAGAGCTGCAAAATCTGGACCCCTACAAATCAGCCGGGCTAGACAATCTGGACCCTTTCTTTCTAAAATTATCTGCCGAAATTACTAGCCTGTTCAACCTCTCTTTTGTATCGTCTGAGATTCCCAAAGATTGGAAAGCTGCCGCGGTCATCCCCCTCTTCAAAGGGGGAGACACTCTAGACCCAAACTGCTACAGACCTATATCTATCCTACCCTGCATCTCTAAGGTCTTCGAAAGCCAAGTTAACAAACAGATTAACGACCATTTTGAATCACACTGTACCTTCTCTGCTATGCAATCTGGTTTCAGAGCCGGTCATGGGTGCACCACAGCCATGCTCAAGGTCCTTAACGATATCATAACCGCCATCGATAAGAGACATTACTGTGCAGCTGTATTCATCGACCTGGCCAAGATTTTCGACTCTGTCAATCACCACATCCTCATCGGCAGACTCAACAGCCTTGGTTTCTCAAATGATTGCCTCGCCTGGTTCACCAACTACTTCTCTGATAGAGTTTAGTGTGTCAAATCGGAGGGCCTGTTGTCCGGACGTCTGGCAGTCTCTATGGGGGTGCCACAGGGTTCAATTCTCGGGCCGACTCTCTTCTCTGTATACATCAATGATGTCGCTCTTGCTGCTGGTGATTCTCTGATCCACCTCTACGCAGATGACACCATTCTGTATACTGCTGGCCCTTCTTTGGACACTGTGTTAACTAACCTCCAGACGAGCTTCAATGCCATTCAACTCTCCTTCCGTGGCCTCCAACTGCTCTTAAATGCAAATAAAACTAAATGCATGCTATTCAACCGATCATTGCCCGCACCTGCCCGCCCATCCAGCATCACTACTCTGCACGGCTCTGACTTAGAGTACGTGGATAACTACAAATACCTAGGTGTCTGGCTAGACTGTAAACTCTCCTTCCAGACTCACATTAAGCATCTCCAATCCAAAATTAAATCTAGAATCGGCTTCCTATTTCGCAACAAAGCATCCTTCACTCATGCTGCCAAACATACCCTCGTAAAACTGACCATCCTACCAATCCTCGACTTCGGCGACGTCATCTATATAATAGCCTCCAACACTCTACTCAACAAACTGGATGCAGTCTATCACAGTGCCATCCGTTTTGTCACCAAAGCCCCATACACTACCCACCACTGCGACCTGTATGATCTCGTTGGCTGGCCCTCGCTTCATACTCGTCGCCAAACCCACTGGCTACAGGTTATCTACATGTCTCTGCTAGGTAAAGCCCCGCCTTATCTCAGCTTGCTGGTTACCATAGTAGCACCCACCCGTAGCACGCGCTCCAGCAGATATATCTCACTGGTCACCCCCAAAGCCAATTCCTCCTTTGGTCGCCTTTCCTTCCAGTCCTCTGCTGCCACTGACTGGAACGAACTGCAAAAATCTCTGAAGCTGGAGATTCCCATCTCCCTCACTAGCTTTAAGCACCAGCTGTCAGAGCAGCTCCCAGATCACTGCACCTGTTCATAGATGGGCTGTATACAGATGGGCTATCTACCTCATCCCCATACTGCATTTATCTACCTCACCCCAGTATCTCTACTTGCACATCCATCTTTTGCACATCTACCATTCCAGTGTTTAATTGCCATATTGTAATTACTTCGCCACCATGGCCTATTTATTGCCTTAATTCCCTTAGTTTACCAAATTTGCACTCACTGTATATAGACTTTTTATTTTATTTTTTCTACTGTATTATTGACTGGCCTAGCGTCTCCTCTTGTCCTGAAGCTAGCCATGCCTTGCCTAGCGTCTCCTCTTGTCCTGAAGCTAGCCATGCCTTGCCTAGCGTCTCCTCTTGTCCTGAAGCTAGCCATGCCTTGCCTAGCGTCTCCTCTTGTCCTGAAGCGAGCCATGCCTTGCCTAGCGTCTCCTCTTGTCCTGAAGCTAGCCTGGCCTAGCGTCTTCTCTTGTCCTGAAGCTAGCCATGCCTTGCCTAGCGTCTCCTCTTGTCCTGAAGCTAGCCTGGCCTAGCGTCTCCTCTTGTCCTGAAGCTAACCATGCCTTGCCTAGCGTCTACTCTTGTCCTGAAGCTAGCCGTGCCTGGCCTAGTGTCTTCTCTTGTCCTGAAGCTAGCCTGGCCTAGCGTCCCCTCTTGTCCTGAAGCTAGCCTGGCCTAGCGTCCCCTCTTGTCCTGAAGCTAGCCTGGCCTAGCGTCTTCTCTTGTCCTGAAGCTAGCCGTGCCTCTCCTCTCTGACCTAGTTCCAACAACATACTGTTGTTACTACGCCTGTTTAGTCTGGCATGAAGTCTGTTGCCCTAGTAACACCCTACCTCTCTCTGCTACCTGAGGGGAGGATCTGGATCTTGTGTTTGTGTACATGCTCATTAATGTGTGTGTGTTTAACTTGAAACAAGTTAGCACCCACATCTAAGTTATGGCATTGTCTTCCTATCAGTATTAGAAGCTGTTGAGTCATGACTGTAACAATGGAACAGTGTGTTGGTGATGTGACTCAGGACTAGCTGGACGCCAGAGGTTAAATGCTGACTTGTTCTTTTTGGAAAAGGCCCCAGCTCTGTAGTTTTGACTTTCAGTGTCATTAGAGAAGATACTTACTATATTCTGACTATCTTCTCTAGTCATCAGAGAAGATAGTCAGAAAACTCACTCACTTATTTGTTAGTTATTTAATGAATTAGTGATTTAGTTTGTTCATTCCTTCGGTCATTCATGCACTTTTGTTTTATTTGTTGGTTCAGTCATTCGTTCACTCATTCCACTGTGTCCTGACTGGAGAGGTTATTGAGTACCAGCCAGGTCCTGCAGCAACCAGCTATCTGCATCTGTACTCAGGGGGTGAATTATTATCTACTCACACCAGGGTGAGAGGGAAACATGGAGGGAGAGGGGGAGGGAGACTGTTACTTACAGTTAGCGAGAGGGAATGGAGAGAGAAGGAAGGAAAAATAATGAAATAGAATGAGAAAGAGCGATGGACGGTGAGAGAGAGCGAGGGAGAGAGAGAGAGAGAAAGCGACAGAGCGAGAAAGAGAGATTGTTTGTGTTCCATAGTTGAAGGCCTCGGCGGCCTTTGAGCTCAAACAGTTCTGATAAGCCGGTGGGAGCGAGAGACGTGATTGGCCGAATGGAGGCCACACTTGGAGCAGAGCCCAGTCGATAAAAAGCCCTCTGAGAAGAACAATACATTACACTGTCAGAGAGAAACATAAGGAAGGAGGGAGGGAGAGTGAGTTCAAAGGAAGTCTGAGAATTACCTACAAAAAACCTGTTCCCTGTACACACACGAGAATGTCAGTAATTGTGACATTCCAACTACTGCTACCACTATAACTGTCACAACCATATCTACAGCTATCTCCACTGACTCACAACTACAACATTATACTGCTATCTCCACTGACTCACAACTACAACATTATACTGCTATCTCCACTGACTCACAACTACTACATTATACTGCTATCTCCACTGACTCACAACTACTACATTATACTGCTATCTCCACTGACTCACAACTACTACATTATACTGCTATCTCCACTGACTCACAACTACAACATTATACTGCTATCTCCACTGACTCACAACTACAACATTATACTGCTATCTCCACTGACTCACAACTACTACATTATACTGCTATCGCCACTGACTCACAACTACAACATTATACTACTATCGCCACTGACTCACAACTACTACATTATACTACTATCGCCACTGACTCACAACTACTACATTATACTACTATCGCCACTGACTCACAACTACAACATTATACTACTATCTCCACTGACTCACAACTACAACATTATACTACTATCTCCACTGACTCACAACTACTACATGGTACTACTTTCTCTGTAGACAGCAACTATTACATTATACTACTATCTCCACGGACTCACAACTACTACATTATACTACTATCTTACAACTACTACATTATACTACTATCTCACAACTACTACATTATACTACTATCTGCACTGACTCTCAACTACTACATTATACTACTATCTCTATAGACAGTAACTACTACATTATACTACTATCTCTATAGACAGTAACTACTACATGATACTACTAGCTCTATAGACAGTAACTACTACATGATACTACTAGCTCTATAGACAGTAACTACTACATGATACTACTAGCTCTATAGACAGTAACTACTACATGATACTACTACCTCTATAGACAGTAACTACTACATGATACTACTAGCTCTATAGACAGTAACTACTACATGATACTACTAGCTCTATAGACAGTAACTACTACATGATACTACTAGCTCTATAGACAGTAACTACTACATGATACTACTAGCTCTATAGACAGTAACTACTACATGATACTACTAGCTCTATAGACAGTAACTACTACATGATACTACTAGCTCTATAGACAGTAACTACTACATGATAGTACTAGCTCTATAGACAGTAACTACTACATGATACTACTACCTCTATAGACAGTAACTACTACATGATACTACTACCTCTATAGACAGTAACTACTACATGATACTACTACCTCTATAGACAGTAACTACTACATGATACTACTACCTCTATAGACAGTAACTACTACATGATACTACTACCTCTATAGACAGTAACTACTACATGATACTACTAGCTCTATAGACAGTAACTACTACATGATACTACTACCTCTATAGACACTAACTACTACATGATACTACTAGCTCTATAGACAGTAACTATAATAGACCTCAAGGACAGCTCCTGTGTGTGTGTGGTGTGTACGGCGGTGTATCTAGATTTATCTCTACCATAAGTCACAGTGACACGCCCATTCCTGCCATCATGTACCATCTCACAGATCGCCACAGTTACAACCAGGTCAGCTGAGCTATAAACACTCAGCGTCTGTCTGTCTGACTGTCTGTCACGCTAGTGTCTGTCTCTGTCAGTCTGGCTTTCTGTCTGGCTTTCTGTCTGTCACGCTAGTGTCTGGCTTTCTGTCGGTCACGCTAGTGTCTGTCTCTGTCTGTCTGTCTGTCTGTCTGTCTGTCTGTCTGTCTGTCTGTCTGTCTGTCTGTCTGTCTGTCTGAGAGACAGTTCCACAGTCACAAAAAACACTGATGACTGACTGTGAGAATGGTAATGATGATGAAGATACAGTATATTGATCGTATTTGTAATGATGATGATGATTGTGTGTGTGTGTGTGTGTGTGTGTGTGTGTGTGTGTTTTTTTAGGTCCACCTGCAGACCCAGCAGAAGGGGAAGATGGGGATGGTGAGCATGGCCATGCAGGTAGTGAAGAACGATGGAGCTCTGGCTCTGTACAACGGACTCAGCGCATCACTCTGCAGACAGGTAGGAGGATGGAGAGAAGGAGAGGCTGTGTGGTGGAGAGGGGGGAGAAGGAGAGGGTGTGTGGTAGAGAGAGAGAGTGGGTGGGGGAGAAGGAGAGGGTGTGTGGTAGAGACAGAGAGAGTGGGTGGGGGAGAAGGAGAGGGTGTGTGGTAGAGACAGAGAGAGAGTGTGTAATCCTGTAATGATAGTTCCATTAGTGCTGTATGGACTCTGTTCCAGAGATAGCTATATAGAACCTGAGTGTTTCAGGCAGAATGATCAGTATTCTATTCCAGAGATAGGTATATAGAACCTGAGTGTTCCAGGCAGAATGATCAGTATTCTATTCCAGAGATAGGTATATAGAACCTGAGTGTTCCAGGCAGAATGATCAGTATTCTATTCCAGAGATAGGTATATAGAACCTGAGTGTTCCAGGCAGAAGGATCAGTATTATATTCCAGTATGCTTTTCTCTCCATCAGCAATTGAAAACACTAGACTCTGTCTTTTGTCCTATCAAGCATTAGCAGAAATACATGTTTTATCCACACATTAAGAGTATTAGCAGAAATACATGTTTTATCCATTCACATTATTAAGAGAATTAGCAGAAATACATGTTTTATCCATTCACATTAAGAGAATTAGCAGAAATACATGTTTTATCCACACATTAAGAGTATTAGCAGAAATATATGTTTTATCCATTCACATTAAGAGTATTAGCAGAAATACATGTTTTATCCATTCACAGTAAGATTATTAGCAGAAATACATGTTTTATCCATTCACATTATTAACCTCTATGGGCTAGGTGGGACGCAGGCGTCCCCCCCCCCGTGGTGCACTCCATCAACAGCAGGTGCATTTCAAGAGCGGCAAATTTGAATCCAAATAAATGTCAAAATTCAAATTTTTCAAACATACAACTATTTTACACCCTTTGAAAGATAAACATCTCCTTAATCTAACCACGTTTTACGATTTCAAAAAGGTTTTACGGCGAAAGCATAAATTTAGAGTATGTTAGGACAGTACATTTACAAGAGTTGTGTGTAATGTTTTGTCAATTCAAAGACAGGGTCACCAAAACCATAAAACCAGCTAAAATGATGCACTAACCTTTTACAATCTCCATCAGATGACACTCCTAGGACATTATGTTAGACAATGCATGCATTTGTAGTTCTATCAAGTTCATATTTATATCCAAAAACAGCGTTTTACTATGGCATTGATGTTGAGGAAATCGTTTCCCTCCAATAACCGGCAGTCTAGTCAGCATCACAAATTAAATAATTAAAATTAGAAAACATTGGTAAAATATTATATTGTCATTTAAAGAATTATAGATTTACATCTCTTGAACGCAATCAACTTGCCAGATTTAAAAATAACCTTACTGGGAAATCACACTTTGCAATAATCTGAGCACTGCGCCCAGAAAAATACGCGTTGCGATACAGACTAGTCGTCATGTTGGGGAGATCTAAAATCGAAAATACTATGTAAATAATCCATTACCTTTGATTCTCTTCATCAGCTGTCACTTCCAGGTATCACAGGTCCATAACGAATGTAGTTTTGTTCAAAAAAGCTCATAATTTATGTCCAAAAATCTCCGTCTTGTTAGCACATGATCTAAGCCCGCCGGACTTCACTTCATGAACGAGGGGAAAAAATATATTTACGTTCGTTCAAACATGTCAAACGTTGTATAGCATAAATCATTAGGGCCTTTTTTAACCAGAACATGAATAATATTCAAGGTGGACGAATGCATACTCTTTTATAACGTATTGGAACGAGGGTACCCAACATGAACTCGTGCGCCAGGTGTCTAATGGGCCATCATCGTTCCATGGCTCTTGTTCGGTCAGATCTCCCTCCAGAAGACTCAAAACACTTTGTAAAGGCTGGTGACATCTAGTGGAAGCAATAGGAAGTGCCAAAATATTCCTCAGCCCCTGTGTTTTTCAATGGCATAGGTTTAAAGGTAATACAACACATCAGGTATCCACTTCCTGTCAGAAAATGTCTCAGGGTTATGCCTGCCAAATGAGTTCTGTTATACTCACAGACACCATTCAAACAGTTTTAGAAACTTTAGAGTGTTTTCTATCCATATATAATAAGTATATGCATATTCTAGTTACTGGGTAGGATTAGTAACCAGATTAAATCGGGTACATTTTTTTTTATCCAGCCGTGCAAATACTGCCCCCTAGCCCTAACAGGTTAAGAGAATTAGCAGAAATACATGTTTTATCCATTCACATTAAGAGAATTAGCAGAAATACATGTTTTATCCATTCACATTAAGAGAATTAGCAGAAATACATGTTTTATCCATTCACATTAAGAGAATTAGCAGAAATATATGTTTTATCCACACATTAAGAGTATTAGCAGAAATACATGTTTTATCCACACATTAAGAGCATTAGCAGAAATACATGTTTTATCCACACATTAAGAGTATTAGCAGAAATACATGTTTTATCCATTCACATTAAGAGTATTAGCAGAAATACATGTTTTATCCACACATTAAGAGTATTAGCAGAAATACATGTTTTATCCACACATTAAGAGTATTAGCAGAAATACATGTTTTATCCATTCACATTAAGAGAATTAGCAGAAATATATGTTTTATCCACACATTAAGAGTATTAGCAGAAATACATGTTTTATCCACACATTAAGAGTATTAGCAGAAATACATGTTTTATCCATTCACATTAAGAGTATTAGCAGAAATACATGTTTTATCCACACATTAAGAGTATTAGCAGAAATACATGTTTTATCCACACATTAAGAGGATAATGTTTGTGTTGATAATGGTCTGATAATCTGTGCTCTGGTTAAAAGCAGTGGCCTATATAGGGAGTAGGGTGCCATTTTGGATGCACACAATGCCTCACCTGGATCCAGTTTGTTTCATTGGTGTAAGTTAGTAACCCCTCTGGCAGTATTGCATCAGAGGAAATTCTCTATATAAAGATAGTAAGAATGTCAGTTGGTTACCATGGTAACACAGTGAGGAAGCTGGTGTAGTGTGAAGTTGGCCATAGACACTGATCTTTGGTCTGTTTAGCATTTTCCACACTACTGGTTAAGGTTGGAATTGAGGGAGGGGAAGCTGATCCTAGATCTGTACCTAGGGGAACCTGGTTGGGGTGTTGAAACGTCCTGTTAACGCCTCTATTGACATCTCACTCGGGAGAGGAGCTGTTTCCTGTTTGTGATAGATGGGTTTCAGCTAGTGGTGGGTTGAAGCTATGACACAACTAGAATGTCAGCTCTTTTTTTCAATTTGTTGTACTTTTTCTCTCTCTTCTGCCCTCTACTATTCCCTCCCTCCCTCCCTCCCTCCCTCCCTCCCTCCCCCTCCCTCCCTCCCTCCCTCCCTCCCTCCCTCCCTCCCCTCCCTCCCTCCCTCCCTCCCTCCCTCCCTCCCTCCTTCTCTCTAGATGTCCTATTCTCTAACTAGATTTGCTATTTATGAGACAGTCAGAGACATGTTGAGCAGCAGTAACCAGGGGCCCATGCCTTTCTACCAGAAGGTGCTGCTGGGGGCCTTCGGAGGTAGGGACACACACAGGCTTGCTCAAACACGCATGTATGCTGAACACACACACACACACACACACACACACACACACACACACACACACACACACACACACACACACACACACACACACACACACACACACACACACACTGTCACAGTCTAAGGGTAATGTTCACACACACAGTCTTGTACAGCCAACCTTGTGGGGACAGACAATTCAGTCCCATTCAAAATTCAATTTTCCCTAACCTTACCCCTAACACGGAACCCAAACCGGCTGCACGCGTGCGCCATCGTGCATAAGTTTATTTTGTCCCCCTACACCAAAGGCGATCATGACACATAGGTTAAAATATCAAAACTAACTCCGAACCAATTACATTAATTTGGGGACAGGTCGAAAAGCATTAAACATGTATGGCAATTTAGCTAGCTAGCTTGCTGTTGGTAGCTAATTTGTCCTGGGATATAAACATTTAGTTGTTATTTTACCTGAAATGCACAAGGTCCTCTACTCCGACAATTAATCCACACATAAAACGGTCAACCGAATTGTTTCTAGTCATCTCTCCTCCTTCCAGGCTTTTTCTTCTCTTGACTTTAAATTGCGATTGTCAACATTCATAAATTAGGTGCATTACCGCCACTGACCTCGTTCGTCTTTCAGTCACCCCACGTGGGTATAACCAATGAGGAAATGCACGTGGGTACCTGCTTCTATAAACCAATGAGGAGATGGGAGAGGCAGGACTTGCAGCGCGATCTGCGTCACCAATAGAACTGACTTGTATTTTATCGCTTGGCAACGCAGAGCTCGTTGGCACACGCGAGCAGTGTGGGTGCAATAATTGAATAATATAGATTTCTAAATGTATTTTGCAACGCTCACGCACGCGGCGCGAGCGGTGTAGTCAGCCTGTAACTATAAACCTAAAACTAACCTTTGCTCCTAACTTAACCCTAACTTAACTCTAACCTTCACCCCAAACTCCTAGAAATGGCATTTGACCTTGTGGGGACTAACTAACAAAATGTCCCCAGTTGGTCAAATCTTTGTTATTTTATTATTCTCATTTGGACTTCTGGTCCCCACAATAATAATGAAACACTTCCACACACACACACACACACACACACACACACACACTAATCTCTCTCATGCTTCTAGGTTTTACTGGCGGGTTCATTGGCACTCCTGCAGACATGGTGAACGTCAGGTGAGAGAAACACCTTGTTAACACACAACTCTCTTGCATTTTATGATAGTTATTCAATAGTTATGGTGTATATTATTGTGATGTTTTAACTAATATACTAGTTTTGCCCCTCAGGATGCAGAATGATGTTAAACTACCTCCAGAACTGAGGAGAAAGTGAGTGTTTCTGACCATTCAGAATACATGATATGTTGTTGATCTGACAATGTCTAACTCTCTCGCTCTCTCTCTCTCTCTCTCTCTCTGTCTCTCTCTCTCTCTCTCTCTCTCTCTGTCTAACTCTCTGTCTCTCTGTCTGTCTAACTCTCTGTCTCTCTCTCTGTGTAACTCTGTGTCTCTCTCTCTCAGCTACAAACATGCTGTGGACGGTCTGTTCAGGGTCTTCAGAGAAGGTAGGAATGTGTGATTTGTACTTAAAAAGATGAAATGACAAGAGACCAGTTATGAGTTTAGAGAGGAAGCCACACACTGTCACTCCAATGCAAAACATTTTATAAAACATAGAACGATAGAAAGCTTTTGTTAAAAAAAATTGCTACAGTTTGTATTCTGCTGCTCCCTGCTCATTACCCCCCCCCCCCCCCCCCCCCCTCTGTGTGACCCCTGACACCTCCCCTCTGACCTGTGTGTAGAGGGGGTGAGGAAGTTGTTCTCAGGAGCCACCATGGCCTCCAGCAGAGGAGCTCTGGTCACCGTGGGACAGGTACGACCGCACGGCACCCTGGGAAATGAAGTTTATTAGCGTTACGTATAGCAGTAGATTGTATAGATTAGGAGAGAGACACTAGTTGGTTGTATTTAGGTCTTCTCTTTATCTATTGATGTGTAACCCATCCCTCCTCTCTCTCTCCATCTCACCCTCCTCTCTCTCTCTCCATCTCACCCTCCTCTCTCTCTCTCCATCTCACCCTCCTCTCTCTCTCTCCATCTCACCCTCCTCTCTCTCTCTCCATCTCACCCTCCTCTCTCTCTCTCCATCTCACCCTCCTCTCTCTCTCTCCATCTCACCCTCCTCTCTCTCTCTCCATCTCACCCTCCTCTCTCTCTCCATCTCACCCTCCTCTCTCTCTCTCCATCTCACCCTCCTCTCTCTCTCTCCATCTCACCCTCCATCTCCCTGTCTATCACTGTACCTATC